>NC_080175.1:9828065-10128065 GCF_950295315.1 Erinaceus europaeus
CTTTTACTGCTGCTGCCCAGTGGATCATCAGTACTAGATGGTGAGTGATTAACATCAGAAATCATGAAACCATAAACAAGTCAGTATTTCTCCTGGTGAAGTGCCCCCCCCCATCTTCCATCTCTCACACATAATACAGATATTCAAAATGTTTGATTTCTTTAGCTGTAAGCAGACAACTTTTGCACCATGTTCTTGTTAGCACCTTTGTTGCTAGAATTCCCAGTTCTACACCAGTTGTATTTGAGATCGTGGTCATGAGCATCAGGTGCCTGGACTTTTCCAGAGGAAGAAGTCACTGAAAACAAATGTCTACCTTGGCTGCAAGGAATGTGCTTGAAATGAGGTTTCCACAAGGCCTGAAAGATTTTCTGGATGGGGAGACAACATGGATGTCCCTTTTGCCCAGCCTCCTATATCCAGCTATATTAAAATCTATTCATTTGGCCCTAGGGCTGTCACAAGGATATAACCATAGTTTAAACTTCCTGGAACCTTCTGGGCCTTGGGGAGAGGCATGGAAGATGGTTTTTAATCAGGACTCATTGGCCCGCCATCCCTTCCACACTTCTCAAAAGCAAAGACAGCAGTGAGATGATCAGTTACTCCAGACTGTTAGGTGATGTGTCTCTTCTCAGAAGAAAGGAAATATTTGTTTCAATTCACACCACACACCACTTGAGGAATATGATTTCAGTCATGATTTCCTATATGCCTGTGTAAAGGAAAGGGTGGAAATAAAGAACAAAACCAATAAAGAGCAAACCAAAAGCACATGTCTCAGAGGGGCGTGCATACACCAGCACCAGCCGAAGGATGGCTGTTGAACAGATGAATCCAGCGAAATGTAAAATATTCCACCAAGGGTTGGCAGCTTTGAAATGCTACACTCTCCAGCGCTCATCTGTTAATCATCTGAGGACACGTTCTCAGCTCCTTGGCAGAAGGGACTGTTCCTTCTAGGTTCACATGGATGGATGTGCATATAATCCAGCAATCCAGGTGACAAATAGGATGGAAGGGCAGCCGGGAAACCACTAATGAAGAAAGAAACAAAGAGATGACTGAAGAGAGAGAGTACATCACCAAGACAGCCAGAGCTATTTTTAACCACCCCCACGCCCAACCTGATCTTGCTGTATATATTTTTCAGCACAGAAACTTTTTTTTTTTGGAGTTCACTTCCAACTAAGTCATAAGGCTATAATCATATTAATGATTAATAGCACCAGGGAAGCAAAGTGACATAATGAGAAGATTTATGGTTCTACATGCGTGTGCACACGCGCACGAGTGCGTGCGCGCGCGCACACACACACACACACACACACACACACATTCTTAGAGTCTCTTAGGAAAGTCATCCACTTCAAATCATATTTTTGAAAGCAGAGAAATCCACAGCAGCACTAAATTTAAAAGTAAAGGTAAAATGCCTCTACTAACATTCTTCTTGTAAGTTCTGAGACAGCCGTGAGATGCCCTGGCATTGGTTAAAAAAAAACAACCCCTATTTTCTTAAAAAAGTTATAGCCTACCTTCATCTACAGATACGCACCCCAAATACATATGGCATATACCTATGTATCCACTGAGTGTCCAATAGACAAGACCTGTGTACATCTGTGTGTGTTGGATATGTCTCTTTCGCACACAACCAGATTTGTTATGACAAGAATCAACAGGAAGCCAAGCAGAGAATTCTGGGTAACTAGACACCACCCCCAAAGAAGGCATGTTCTACAGGGAGAATAGGACCTCTGTGTGCAAAGACAGGCCAGGTCCTCCCAGAGCTGGTGAGGCTGCAGCCAATAACATGAGTTTAGCAGATGTTCCTTGGTGGATCTGATGGGTTGAGTCACTAGTTCTTCTTTTTTAATATTCTAATTTATTTATTATTGGATAAAGGCAGAGAAATTGAGAGGAGAGGGGGAATGTAGAAAAAGAAAGAGGCAGAGAAACACCTGCAGCTATGCTTAACCACTCATGAAGCTTCCCGCCCCCCACAGGTGGGGATCAGGAGCTTGAACCTGGATCCTTGCACACTATAACATGTGCTTATCCAGGTGTGCCACCGCCTAGCCCCCTGAGTCACTAGTTCTTTCACTGTGCTGCACCCTAGAACCACCCAGGAGCTGTAGGGCTCTGGGTCTGCTGGCCACACCTCCCTGGATTAAGACTCAGGGCCCTAGGGTTATAGGAGTCACCTATGTGCCTGGCAGTGCAACACTTGAGAGAGTCCCAGTGATCTCAGATCTTCCCTGCATCCACTATCTCTGTGCCTGCTGCTGGAACGCAGACTGAGATGCAGTGGGGTCCCAGGGGAAGCCTGAGGAGTTGACCCAGGAATGGTATTTGGGATATCAGCTTTGACAACTTAAAGCCCTTTCAGTCCTGTGTTCCCCTGGGAGTCAGCATCATTTAAGGGAAAGGAATAGGGGACTGAGGGCCAGGCAGTAGAGCATCTGTCTGAGCACACCTGTTACAGGTGTGGAACAGGAACTCAGGTTCAAGCCCCCTGTTCCTCACCTGCAGGGGAGAAAGCATCATGAGTAGTGAAGCAGTGCTGCAGGTGTCTTTGTCTCTCTCCTTTTCTATCTTTCCCCTCTCAA
The DNA here is from genome assembly GCF_950295315.1 of Erinaceus europaeus. Taxonomy (NCBI): domain Eukaryota; kingdom Metazoa; phylum Chordata; class Mammalia; order Eulipotyphla; family Erinaceidae; genus Erinaceus; species Erinaceus europaeus. The sequence continues at coordinate 9,830,678 of NC_080175.1, forward strand.
TTTCTCTCTATCTTTGTCCAAGAACAAATAAATAAAATGTTTAATAGAAAGAAAAAAACAGGGGGCTTTGAAAGAGTAAGTGTAGTCTTGCTACCTTCACACTGGCTGCAAACTGAAAGCAAAGTCTTCTCCATGCCTGAGCCTCAGTTTCTCCTTCTGCACAGTGAAGGTATTTCTAAAGTACAAAGGATCCCCATTGGCTCTGTGGCTTAGTTGGAACAGGCAAACCCCCCCCCCTCTGTGTGTGTGTGTGTTGGGGTGGGGCACAATTTCTAGCTGCCAAGGGGAAGTCTGGCTGCTAGCTGGTAGCAGGAAGACCCCTGTGGGCATTTTCTCATAGGCTTTTGTGCTTCTAATTTATACAGGCATTTGTCCTCATGTCTGTAATCTAAGATGAGTGTGGAAGAAAAGCTTTTGGAGGAACACTCATATATTCAGTGACTGACAAATTTTCAGTGCCCACCTAGCAGGAAAGATCAGAGAAGACTCAGTCTGTACTTCCAAGTGTTTTCTGCCTGGGAGAGTCAGTCATCCAGAGATAGGAACTTGCAAGATGGTGCACTGCACCAAAGTAAAAGACTCTGGGGTCAGGTGGAGGGTTCAGGTCCTGGAACATGATGGCAGACGAGGACCTACTGGGTCCTCATATTGTTATGTGGAAATGCTATACATGTACAAACTATTGTATTTTAATGTCAATTATAAACCATTAATCCCTCAATAAAGAAATTTTTTAAAAGAGAAAGAAACTTGCAAGGAAGACCCTGTGGGATCAGAAGGAAGTCTAAACCTGGAGCAGGACAGGGGAACTCTCCACCCCATGCCCTCCTTCAGCTCGATCTACTGGCTTCTCCATTCTCCATCACTGCAGAAGCCAACTCTTTAGTTTTCTTGTTACTGAGGGTTTTCCCAGCTCTTAAACTTTCCGGTGTTCAAGGTGAGAAGTTTTCAAAAGACCAGGACAAGAGTTTCACTCCACATACCCCGCAGAGTACCACATCTGACATGAGTTGTCCTTGTAGTGGACACTTCTTACATGAGCAGATGATATCCCATCTCAAGGACTGCCACCACAGTCTTTTCTGCAGTGAGACTTCTTCTAAAGTTTCTGGAGTCCAGAAAGGTTGGGCCGTACTTCCTCTGATCAGAAGCAAGATGTGCCACCTTCCCTCTTTTGGAAAGACAACGCAGAAGCCCATTTCCACATGGATCCATAAGCAGCCAGTAATGGGTTTATATGATTGTAAGTTCATAGGAGTATAGTATAATACTATTCTCACCACCAAAGTTCTGTGTCTCCCACCCAGTTCCACTAGAGTGGACCTGAAAAAATCACCCTCCCCCAAAAGTCCTTTGCTTAAACCCAGTCCAAATTCTGCTTTGTGTTTCCATTTTTGTTCTATTTCTAAACTTCTGTCTATGTGTGAGATCATCCCATATTCATCCTTCTCTTTCTGGCTTATCTCACTTAGCATGATTCCTTCAGGCTCCATCCAAGATGAAGTGAAGTAGGTGAATTCATCATTCTTAACTGCTGAGTACTATTCTGTTGTGAATATAGACTACAACTTTCTCAGCTATTTGTCTGTTGTTGGACACTTAGGTTGCTTCTGGGTTATGGCTATTACAACTTGTGCTGCTATAAATATAGGTATACACAGATATTTTTGGATACATGTGTTTGATTCTTTAAATTGCAGTTGCTACTATGATTCCATCCTGACTTCCCTGGTCACATGACTTAACCACTGTGTCTCCAAGTCTCTTTTCCAAATCCCTACCCAACTAGGGAAAGATAGAAACAGGCTTAGAGTATGGATAGACATAGTCATTGCTCATGTTCAGTGAAGAAGCAATTACAGAAGCCAGAACTCCCACCTTCTGCAACTCACACTTGTCCATATTCCTAGAATGGGAGAAATGTTAGGGGAAGATGACCATAGGGTTCTGAACTCCATTTCCATCAGGACTTTGATAGAGAAGAGGTAAAAATGGAAGACATTAAGACGTAGTAAGAGGTATATGTGTGGCTGAGAAAGAAAGAGAAGACAGGACCAGAAGGGGGAAAAGTCAGTAATATATATAAATATAGATAGATACAGAATTAATAATCAACCCCTATCTGTGACCTTGGGAGAACTAGCACAGTTTCCACTGAAGAGAATGGGGACACAGAACTCTGATGGTGGTGGAAACTGTGTGGAATTGTTCCCCTGTTATAATTTTTGTATATCAGTATTAAAATACTAATTAAAAAAAAAACCTCAGGGAGTCGGGCAGTAGTGCAGCAGGTTAAGCACAGGTGGCGCAAAGCGCAAGTACTGGCATAAGGATTCTTGTTCGAGCTCCCGGCTCTCCACTGGCAGGGGAGTTGCTTCATAAGCAGTGAAGCAGGTCTGCAGGTGTCTATCTTTCTCTCCCCTTCTTTGTCTGCCCCTCTTCTCTCCATCCTATCCAACAACGATGACATCAGTAACTACAACAATAAAACAACAAGGGCAATAAAAGGGAATAAAATAAAATTTTAAAAATTCATTAAAAAAAAAAAACAACAGTGGATAAAGGCTCAGTTGCTTGTGGCCATGACTTCATAGGTGAGAATGTTGTGTCTCCCACCTGAAGGCTTCCCCCCAGCACACTGGAGGTGCTGGTACCAAGGCATCCTGTGGAGATGGGGATCTTTCCTGCAATCCACCAGGAAGAAGACAGCTTGCCAAGTGCAGCCTCTCCCTCTGCTTCTCCCTCCCCTCTGGGGCTTACTGACATTTAAAATTCAGTGGCTGTCACCAGCAAACCCCTCTGAGCAGAAACAATCCCATCATCCTCTCCTACTTGCAAAAGTGTTTAAGATATCTAAATATTTTAAAGGTATCTATGAGGATTGGATTCTTTTCTTCCTGATGACTTGATGAATAAATGATGCCCTAATTTCAGTTTAATTATTGTCTAATGCGCCTAATTCATTTCAGATTGGTGTTTAACTTCTTTCCAACTTGACAACCTTTCAGGAAAAACTGATAAAAAAAAAATACGGGAGCTTCCTTTACATAGGCATGGATTAGTGGACTCTAGGTTTCCCACTAAAGAAAAATAGCTGTTCAAATCCCTAATATTTTTTGACACTTTGTAAATTTAAACCCATCCAAAACACATCTTTAAGAAAATATTTTAAGTTGAGGAGGGAGTCTTTGCTTAGAGTTGGAGATTTTGTTCTGCCAAGCTTGAGCATGGAGCAGACTTTTACGGTTGAATTATAAGCCCCTGCAAATAGGTTTATTGTGGAAGTGTGAACAGACAACTATAGCCTATAGCAACATGAATGGCCCTGTTATCATAATGCCTGAATCCTCTCCATTGTGCTGAATTGGCAAAGCAAAACACCTGCTTTGGCCTTTTTGCTAATGCATGTCAGTGTCAGTTAACAGCATATGTCCCTCTCTAGAAAGATGCCCCAAAGTTTTTTTGTAATCCTTTCCTTGCTAGGGGACCCCTTATGTCTGCATCTCAGGAATTAATCTATCATGTGTAGAAGAATGTATGAAGGCATTGGGAATGTATCTTCCTAGGGAAAGAAGAATGGGCTTGGGGAAAGCATTAGAACTGTGCAATGGTGTGGCATTTATCTGACATCTATGGAGTGTGTCCTCAGTGGCTGGAGAGCATAGGTATAAATCCTGGATGCATCCCTCCAGGCTGGAGAGAAAGGGTGGGACTGGCAGGATGAATTTTGCTGTCAGGTCTTAGCACTCACCCCAGTTCAAATGCTCAGCATTATTTTTGGCGTTGCTTGACGACTTGTCCCTGCAAAGCCACCTTTATTTTCTGTGTATATGTTTTTCTCTTTCTACAACAAAGGTAAGCATTTGGAGTACTAGCACATGGGAGTTATACAGTTTCCACAGCAGAATGAAAAATCATACTCAGCTGCAGGCTCAGGGTTGAGTACAGAAGGCAGCCCAATGAAGGATCCTTGCTCTGAGACTTGGGTTTCTGAAAATCATAGACACATGCTGAGCTAAGCTTGTAGAAACTGCCATACAGAGGAATGTGTGGGGTTTGTCTACTCCATGTAGTCTGATCTCAGTGAGCCAGAACCCTCCTAACCGGAAGTATTTATCCATTAAGTGTGGAGCTCCTGCCTGCTCCGACAGCCCTGCGCTGTCCTTAGCCCTGGAAGCAAAAGAACCCCCAGTAGTTAATGAGTGCTTACTGTGGTCAAGATCCTATGATGCTCACTGCCCATGTATAAGTTCATACAATCCTCCCTAGAACTCTGGAGGTGGGTCCTAGTATTATCCCCCAAGTTCACATACAAGGGTATAAGTTCAGCCGTTGAATAGAAAGGACAGGACTGAGGACTTTCAGGTACTGTCACATGATGATGGGAAAAGGACCTGAACTTGGGGTGAGAATGCTTTGCAGATACCTATCATGGTGAGATGGGAAATGGTATCCATGTGCCAACAAGTGTGCTGCAAACCATTAACCTTCCAGTAAAAATTTTAAAAATAAAGTTATATATATATATATATATACACACATGTACATATATATGTATATGGTAACATCTTATAGGAGGGAGAATATTTAGAAAGACAGACTGGGGCTGGGTGGTGGCATACCTGGTAGAGTGCACATTACAATGTGCAAGCACCCAGGTTCAAAGCCCCCACCTATGGGGGAAAACAGTGTTACAAGTGTCTTTCTGTTTCTCCCTCTCTCTCTATTACCCCCTTCCCTCTCAATTTCTGGCTGTCTCTATTCAATAAATAAATAAAGGTGATGATGATGATGATAATAATAACAATAAACCTTTCTCTTTAAAAAAAGAAAGACTGATTTTGGGAAGAATGAAGTAGCTTTGAGGAGAAAGTTTCTCAACATCTTTGGAATCATTTATTGAGATTTATTAAAGCATTATGTAGAAAATATATTTTATCATTACATTGGGGAATTGATGGTTTATAGTACAGATGTTGACACATGCATGCAATGTCTCATCTCCCCTTGATAGATGTCTATAAAATGTTCTCTCCTCCAACGTCGGCTCATTTCCAGCACCATGTAGGCTATATTGTATATATTAATAGAACTCCTTTTCCTTCAGTCTCCTGCACTGAATGATGATGCACTTTTTCAACAGGGTGAGTGAATGAATGTTCAAACCTCAACCCCATCAAAATACATTCCTCTGTATCTCCCTGAAGAAACTTGGGAAACTTTCAGCTTGAGGCTGGGGAGGCAGTGTCAACTATGCTCAGAATTCAAGCAACTGGGAGTGCCGTTATTTCCTGCTACAGCAATTAGGATTCCTATCTGGGGGAGATGACAAGTCCTTTCTTAACAGCTCCTTGTAGCAATCCCTCAATCTCTCCTCATGAGTACCCTTTACCCACAGGTAGAGAGACTCATCACTGAATGGAATTTTTTTCTTGTATGTGCCTAAGAAAAAGCCAAGAAGAGACTGCCATGATCAACTGCAAGTGAGTTTTCAGGCATTTCTCTCTGCTATCATAAAAGTGAATAAACACAAGGAAAATGTGCTAGGGATTCTTCCTTGATTTGTTTTCATTTGCAATTATTATATTCCTTTTGCAAATACACAATAAAACCCCTAATGTACCATATTATTTGGTAACAAGATTTGATTGGGAGCTCACACAGAACATAATAGGCCATCAAAGGAAACACGGCAGCGAGCTCTTCTCTGCTGCGTCTGAAAGGTTCCAAGTAATGACAAATGTGACATAAATCAAAACTGTACAGTTAAGAGAGAAATGGTGCTAAAAATTCTTGTTTGATGCTCCAGTGACACCAACAGCTTTGTGTCTTAGTTTTCTGTGTTGTAAATAATATTAGGAGCATCCTAAAGTCACAGACTATCTGTAAAACACAGATCAAAATATGTTTAAGAAAAAAAAAAAGATACTTTTTAGTCTTGTTCCATATGCCACTGTTGCCTTTTCGTGTGTACCAGCTTTTTAACAAATATCACTTTTTTTCATGACAACACAATGATGTATATGTTTACATTTCAACACTATGGTGCAAATTACATTTTCTAGATGGAGGGTAGTATGGAGTCTGTCCTTTATCTGGACCAAATACATCCGAGGAGAAAGTTACAGAAGTCAATCTGTAGAAAGATTTTTTTTTTTTAAGGAAGAGAAAGAGTAATAAATTGAGAGTTACTAAAGTAGGAAAGTTGCACTTCATCTCCCTCCATGACTTCCTCCTCTTGTCTACTCTACAGAGCTCCAATCTTCCCACTGTGTGAGTATGGGAGAGAAGGAGTATGGTTTCAAGTCACTATCTATGGCACACCCTGTGGCTTAGAGTTGTCCCCCTCATTTGCCATGAGGACGTCTGTCATGTCAGTTCTTCTCTCCCTTCATTCTCTGATTTTTGAAATGACTTCTATGCTAGGTCCAGACAGGGAACTGAATTCTTCTCCGCCGTCTTGTGTGATCTCGGCTGGTCCTGCAGTGCACTGTCCCTTGATTGCCCTGTCTGTGGCAAGAACTCTGAAGTGAGCCTACCCTCACCTTGCCTGTTTCATAAGGGTGTTACGAGAAGAGGTGAGATAGTATCTGAAAACTACTTTGAGCTCTGAAGAAAAGTGCTCTTATGAGCTATATAAATATAAGTTATTACACAGTATTATTTTAACCTGGCCCAAGTTTAGATTAGTTGTATGAATCATTCATCAACCTTTACTTTGTATAATTAAAAACGTGTGGTTCTTGGAATCTTTGTTTGGGAGGCAAGTTAATGTGGTAGGGCTGGAATTGGCATAGTCCTAGAAGTCAAAGACTTCTTGTCTGAAGGCAGATGTATGGATGGATGGAAAGATTTTTATTGTCAGTCTTCATGTGGAGATTTTCTCAGTCAGCTTCTTTAGAAACCTGTGACTCCTGCTTTTCCTTGTCGGCCTATTATATATTCCTGTGAAGCATTCCTATGAAGGGATTCCAAAATTGCTTCCAATTTCTCACCTCATCATTGCCACTACCCGTCCAAAGTTAAGTCTCTGCACTGTGTCTGCTGCTGAGGTCTCTTTGCATTGAGATGTTAGTGATGATGTGTTCTGGGAGGTTACCTGAATGATTCAATCCTTTGGGAGACAGACAGAATGGAGTTCCCCATTTGAGTTTCTCCCCCAGTACAGACTTGCTTGGATTAAGATGTGCCTTTCCTTAGCACATATTGCAATGTCCACAGCAGTGCATCAGTAAAAGTACTACATAATAAGTTATGCTATGAACCTGTCTATCATTTGAACTCAGTGACTGTAGTGCCCTCACCTTTGCATCTTCTCCAAACTGCCCAGCACAGCACTGGACAATCAATGGATACTCAATATATTGGTAATTGAATGAATGAACACTAATAAAGAGGCGAGGGAGAGAAATAAAAACACTATGAACCACTGAACCTAAGGCTATCATTAGCCATGGTCTCTCCATATGTTAGTTATTAGCTATTAGTAGTGTGGGTGGTCTGGGAGAGATGGACTAATTCTTTAGTTGGTCACAGTGGTGTCAAACAGTATATTAACTATTGGGAACAAGGGTGTTGACTGGATTTCTACTGTGCACTAAATTTCCCCCAGTGACTCCAATGAATTAGACACAGGCCCCTGGGGGCTCACACTGTTCCTGGCTTGTAACTTACAAAGTGGGTCTGAAGCAACAAAAGGGTATCAGGTAAGGTCTGCTGGGAGCACCTATGTCTTTGTAAACACACCAGGAAGCGATTGTCGATAAATTCCACTCAAGTGTCCTTTTATGGAGTAAGGAGCAGTGGGGAGGGGGGGTAACTGGCATGTCATAAGAGCTTAGAGGGAGCTGTGTAGCTACAAGTCAGATATATATATATATATATATATATATATATATATATATATATATATATATATATATATATATATATATTGCCTTTAAAGATCATCCTGATTTCTCAGCCATGGTCATGTGTACTTGTGGTTAAAAGAGTTACAGACAAATAGACATTTGAACTCTACCATAAATAAACCAACGTGAACAGACGAAAAACCATCAATAAAAATCTCTGTTGCAGGGCAATCACCATGTAATAATCTCTAGCTTTATTTTTATTTTTGGTTGTGCATAGTTATTCACTTTTTAAAGAGAGCTGTCATTCCCCTTAAGTCTCAACTTCCATCATTTCTTCTTTGTTTTTTAGCTCCAGAAACATGTTGTCCACTTCCTACATCCAAATTTAAATCATCTTAAATCACTTAAGACTTTTTAAAATTCTCTTCCAAATTGTTAAGTGGCTCATTGTTTAAAAGAAAACAGCAAACTATAAAAGGACCTTTAAACTTTTATGACATGGGTTCACTTTTTCAGGAGAATATTCTGAGGCAATGGGTAAATGAAGTAGAAACATTCAGATTAAATTTCCTTTGAAATCCATGGGTTTTAAAATTAAGGGAAAGTGATTGGCAAAACATGTTTTGGTTTTTGCCGAAACTGAAGTGTTTGAAAAATAGTTCAAGATGTTCTTCCACACCCAACCACATCCATCTGGGACCATCCATCTCTAGTTTAAATCTATTTTTTAATTCATCCACTAGGTGAATAACACAACTCTTCAGTATTTTTCTAAGGCAGAAGAGCACCCTGATATTTGCTGCTCACTCCTAGGCTCTGTACTGCATTTACGACATTCTTACCAGAAGAAGTTTCTGGAATAAGTAGTTCTGAAAAGGCGGTGGATTCCATTTGACTTTGGATCAGTTCTGGACACATAGATGGAATGTGAAACTAGTTCTCTCTCTTCCTTTCTTTCATTCTTCTTTGTCTATCATTTATCTTTATTTATGCAGTCATTCATTCTTTATTTAACCATTCAATTGGCCCAAAATTATTTATCAAATGCTCCCACATAACAAGGTTTAAACTCAAGCCACCAATCCTAGCAGCCTATTCAGCCACCATTTTTTTAATTTTAATTGTTGGAGTTGGGGGAAAGTCGATCAAGAACTTCTCTCTCTCCCCAGTTTTATACTTTGGAATTTTGATGTCTGTGGAGTCTTGCTAGCCTCTTCACTAAATAAAGACCCACAGGGGGCTTCCTACTTTAGTGCCCAGCAACTAGGAGCCCTGAAGATGAGTTTATAAGATTAGTAATCATTCTAGAATGACACTCTGCTTTCCCCATGGCTGTTCAGCTATGGTTTTCTTTGGAATGTGATAAGAAAGGCAGTTTCCTTCTATTACACAAAAATTGCCAGTTAATTTGTAGCTGTGTGTTCATCTAATTGCCAGTTGTCCTTTGCATACATGAAAATGGTGGTATTAGTAATTGGGATGTCACGTGTGGTGTAATATGTGGTTTGGAAGCCATTACAGGATTAGAAGCAATTTGGAGATTATCATCTCCATGACATCACTTACAGGGGTTGAGAACTGGCAGTTCTATGCTCTCTGTGATTCAGGTGACGTAGTTGGAAATACATGTAGGAGAGTTTTCCTATTTAATTGCCCAAATCATACCATATATATGCCTGTGTTTACACACATATATACATGACATCTATACATATCATATATAAATATTTGCATATGTAAATATATGAGGACTAATAAGATATAGGTGGTTGCACCAAATTGTTCCTTGACCTTATTGTGATGAATATTGTATTATTTCTATACTAAGAAAACTGAAAAATTAAAAACTGTGACAAGTATACACATATAGTCTGATCTGATTCAAAACACAGTCCTGCTATGGGACCAAGAGGTGGTGCGCCCAATTGAGTGCACATATTACCATGCACAAGGATGTCGGTTCAAGCTTCAGGTCAGTACCTGTAAGAGGGAATCTTCACCAGTGGTAAAGCGGTAGTACAGGTGTCTGTCTTTCTCTCTCCCTTTCTAGCTCCCCCTTCCCTCTCAATTTCTCATCTGTCTCTATCCTAAATAAATACATACATAAAATATAAGAAAAAACTTAGTCATCCCCTTCTTCCAGTTAATGCATTTTATCAATAAAGTTCTCCTTAATCTTTCTCCCATTAATCTGTCTTACACCTGTTTAATCACTTGACTAGCCTCTGAGGAACCAAGAGGTGTACAAGATGGTTTCTTTGGAGCTTTGGCACAATTCATAAAGCCACAAACACCCAGGGCCACACATGGAAGCAGAGACTCTTGAATTTAATGACCAGAGCCTCCCCCAAAGTCCCCCAAATGTATCTAAGTGGAGCCAAAAAATTCTAGGGTTATTGACTGTAAATGCACTGAAATGGAAATATGTAAACAGTGCATATTTCTATAATGGAGAATCATTCTGCAACAATATTAAGATCTAAGTCCAACTAAATTGTGGATGAATCACACAATCATAAAGTAAAAGAAGCCAAAATTTAAAAAAACACACATACACAGAAACCATGCATCAGGGGGCTGAGTGGTGGCACATCTGGTAGAGAACTTGTTACACTGCACAAGGATCCTAGTTCAAGCCCCCAGTCCCCACCTGTAACAGGGAGCTTTACTAGCAGTGAAACAGTGCTACAGGTTTGTCCCTCTTCCCCCCCCCCTTTCTTGCCAATTTCTCTCTATCTGTATACAAAATGGATAAAAAAATTTTAAGTATTTAAAAGACACCTTATATGACCCCATTGATATCAAGTCTAGACAGTCACCCCAAACTATGTTATTTGAAGTAAGAGTCTTACTAGTATTTAAAGGTAGGTAATGATGGTTCAGAGCATGTGATGGTAAGTTTAGGGGTTGGATACATTTTACTTTTTGCTATAGGTGCTGGTTACATGAGTATTCTTGAACTGTGCCTTTTGCTCTGCTTTCTAATATATTACAATGTAGAATTCGATTCAGTGGAGAGTTAAAAATAAATAAATAAAAGCAGCAGTATCCAGAAATTTTGTACTAAGTGGAGACCATTATTTTATGAAATGCCACTGAAAATGTGATTTGAACATTAAGATATGACTACCAGAATATTTATGAGGATGGGTGGTTTCAATACCATCTATATAAGCTTAGTTGTTAATTCAAACTTTATGAATAAAGTTTTATAAGTGTAATCATTTTGTGATGTTTACTATAGTTATTATTTTTCCACTGTAGAGATGGGGAAACTGAGGATCAAAGAGAATAAATAAGGACTTTACAGTAGTAAAATGGTAGGAGTATATGTATTACAATGCATTAAAGACCCTGGTTCCAGGCCCTAGGCCCCACCTGAAGGAAGAAAGTTTCATAAGTGGTGAACCAGTAATGCAGTTGTTTCTCTTCCTCTCTCCCTCTCCATATTCTCCTTCCTTCTTGACATGTCTCTGCCTCTATGCAATAAATAAATAAGTGAAATGCTTCTTAAAAGAGGATAAAGAACAGAGAGGACTTCATTCTTTGCATGAAGAGATAGCTTCTACTCAACAGCTACGCCTCTTAAGACCTAGAAGCCCCCAGAAAGAAGTAAGTGTGGAATTCCGTAGGCAAAGAAAACCAAAGGCACCTTGGCATTTCTCACTGCTCAAGTATGGCACGGATACAACTGGCTCAAGCCTGAGAGAACCACCCAGAGGAGGACAGCAGCTTCTTGACTATAAGTACTGCAGGCTCATGGCAGGTAGACCAGATGCTGTACACTTTCCCCTGTCATAACACTGGTTCCTGAATTTATTCTTTACTCCCAGAGACAGGAGAGGTAAAGTCAAATGGGAGTGTGCTAAAACTAAAAATGACACTGGAAACAGAAGCCACACGATCCATATTTAAAATATAGGAACTATAAATAGATACAAGCCACATAGCACTTATATGTCCCTGAACATTCAGTTTTGTGGACTGAGATTCACACCTGTAGCTTTTATTGGTCATTAGAGCTGGCACCATTTCTCAATAGGATTCAGAGCTCTGCAGCTCCAGAGACCATCTGCAGGTCCCTACGCAGTTGAGAGTATTGCGTGTGTGTTGGGGTGATTGGGAATGAGGTCTTGTCTGGGTGGATATACTGGGGGAATCCATGTGTTTTCATTTTGTGGCCACGTATCCCCTTCTGGCCCCCACAAGCCTACTTTCAGATGCTCTTAGTATTATCAGTTCATGAATTTTCTCAAGAACCACATTTCATGTGGTTCCCTCAACGTTAGAACTTCTTTTCTCTCCCAGACCCAGCAGAAGACTTCCATAGGGTTTCCATTAAATGACCACAATAAAATGTGCATCATACCATGCTTGAGAATCCCCACTTCTGCAGTGGCCTCCTCTCCTGCTGCCTGTCTGCAAAGCCTTGGAATCACTCAAGTATGTCTCTCATTTGTGTGGCTCTTGGGAGAAGTATCAATAGTAAGATATCACTTTCATAAGCGATATCATATCCTGATTGAACATTGCCAGGGAGTCTTAGGCCACTTGGTGGTTGCATTTGCCTTAGATCCAATTACAGCTGTAAAAGTGGTTTGCATTAGAAGTTCTGACTCTAGGATTTGATCATTATAAGTAGGATAAACCACCAAAAGAATGTGAATTGCCTTTACTAAAAGGATGTAATAACCCAGAGAATATCTTTCATATTCCAAATTAGGAAAACCTAGCAGGCCAACTGTCCTTTACTGCCAAGAAAAGCAAGACAGTGTTCTCCATTTGGAGGGGCTGTCTGGATCCCCCAGTTGAAGAGAGTTTAGTGTTTGATTAACCTAAAGGTTAACCACAAGGACCTGTTACAATAGAGACCACAAGAGCTGAAGTTCAGGGGTGCTGTATTGAAGGCAGTTGTCTTACGCTTGTTCTAAGTTTCTGGGGGCTTGAGGAATTATCATGAAATCGCCTTCTCCAACTGAACTCTCCCCAACACTGTAGTGTGCCTTCCCTGTGCAGTTCAGTTCTGGAAGCACATATGTACAAGACGCAGCAGGTTGATATTGCGTATTGAAGAACTGGGTCTACTTAGAGACTTCACAAGATCATTATCCTGGCCATCCTCCATCTAAGGTCCCTTATTACCTCAAAGACTCTGCAGACAGCTGGAAGTTGCCATTTACCTCTCTCTCTCCCTTTGCTCCACAGTTATCACTGGGACTTGGTGCTGTCAACTACGAATCTGCTGCTCCAGGAAGCCATTTTTTCCTTTTTTTTTTTCCCTCCTCTAGGTTTATTGCTGGGGCTCAGTGCCAGCACTAGACATCCACTGCTCCTGGAGGCCATTTTTCCCATTTTGGGGCCCTTTTTGTTGTGCTTGTTGTAGTTGTTATTGTTGTCATAGCTGTTACCTTCCATTTTTATTATTCTTGGATAGGACAGCTACCTTCCATTTTTATGATTATTGGATAGGACAGAGAGAAATTGAGAAATTGAGAGAAGAGGGGAAGATGGACAGAGGGAGAGAAAGATAGACACCTGCAGACCTGCTTCACCGCTTATGAAGTGACATCTCCCACCCCCAAAGGTAGGAACCCAGGGCTTGAACTTGGATCCCGGCATGGGTCTTTGCACTTTGTACTATGTGCATTTAGCCAGGTGTGCCCAGCCCCTACACCTCTCTCCATGTAAAAAAATTAATGAACCTAAGAGCAACACAAGCCCCTTTGCTCTTCTCTGACCTGGGATCTGCCGCTAAAAAAAGGCTTGGACTACTCAGAAGGAAATTTGGAACCCCAGTGCTCCTCACAGGGCCTTGGATCCCCAAGAACACTGGATACTTTTACTCTAGCTTGATTACTGCTCATCCTATCCCCTCTCTTGCACTGCTATGAAGATGTAGAGGAAGGTAAGAAAGAAAGGCAGGAAAGGTCAGGGCACTTATCCTCCAGTCCTATACACCCCCCCATGTTGGGTACAGTAGGGGGTTCCCTCAGACTTAACCAGGTGCACTCTAGTGATGTATCTTGGGTAGGGACAATTTTGAGAACACAAACTGATTGATGCTGGTAGTAACATTGGAGCACAGGTTTATTTAGGAGAGAAGCTGATACACAGATGGTAAAATGGTTTATTTGCTGTAATGCTTTATCCTTTAGAAAGAAACAGTATTCAATGTTTTCCTTCTAATATTGACATTTTACAAAAAGAACAAGTCTCATTTACTTGGTTCCATAGCACTACTAGTGCTCTATTTATCCCTTCCCTCTTTTTTAGTCTTCCCTTCATCCTTCATTCCCTCTCTTTTTTCCTTCTCTCCCTCTCTCTCTTCTTTCTCTTCATTCTTCCTTCTGTTGGTACTGTTTGCTCTGCCTTCTTTCTATCTTTTCTTTCTTCGTATGCCCATCTCATATTTTTAAGAAAGGGCAGGGGAGATAGCTTAACAGTTATGCAAAGAGACTTTCATGCCTGAGGCTTCCAAGTCCCAGTTTCAATCCCCCGCACCACCACAAACCAGAGCTGAGCAGTGCTCTGGAAATAGGAAGGAAGGAAGGAATGAAGGAAGAAAGAAAGAAAGAAAGAATGAAAGAAAGAAAGAAAGAAAGAAAAAAAGAAAGAAAGAAGAAAGGGAAGAGGAAAAAAGAAACTGTGTCATTGTCTTTCTTTTAAAGTAATGGTATTTTTTTTAAAAAAGAGTGAACTGCAAAATAAATTTTTAGATGCAATTTATATATAGGGACTTGAATGACTCACTAATAATAATTAAAATTTTTAATTGTCAATTTCTTTAAAAAGTGGCATAATATTGTGAACTGGCCTCTCTCTCTCTCTCTCCCTCTCTCTCTCTGTATCTATGGATTTCCAATTTGTTATTAGAATTGCTGACTCTTAAGCCAAACCCACTGATTCATACAGGAAATCATGTCAATATTCCCACGCCAGCCCATTTAGGGCTTCAACCCTGGACAGATATTTGGCATCAAATAAAGCACTGAGTGTGGGCCTCTCAGTCTGCCTCCAGCTTGGTAAGCTACCTGCCCTGCTCAGGGGCTGGGAATTCTGATGCTGATAACGACATCACTTGGAGCCACTCTGTCCCCCACAATGACAATGCAGGAGCTCGAGAAAGCCCAGCGCCTCCTGCACTTACCAGCTGTAACACTGAGAACATTCCACAGACATGTCAGTCTCCCAAAGTAATATGTTTTCACCTCACAGCAAGCAGCATTTGAGTTCAGGGAGAGAGAGTGTGTACTAAGAGAGCAGGTTAAAAATCGACATTCGCCCAGACTTTCATGAAATCAAAATTATGGCCATGATGCTAAGTTATTATAATGTATTTATTACCAGGATTGCTTTCATATTTAACCAATTTGGCCCATCTCGAGACCTGTTTTAAAATGCACCACCTTGCCCACCTTTCCCATTTTCATATGAAAAACAGGAAAGAAAAACTAATTTACTCAGAGAGGCATGGAGGCTGTTTGCCCGTTTATCTCTTACCGACCACCCCTCAGTCCAATGTTGACAGTACATGATATTCCATTAATCTGCCTAATGAAAATTTAACCAGTGTTATAAACAAATAATTGGCTATTATCCTCTCAAAGATCCCGAATAAATTACTTCTGCTTATCCCCCCGACCCCCCACCCAGTGCTCAAAAGCTAGCTCTTTCTGATGGATGTCACAGGGACCGCTCATGCCAGCTTCCTTTCAGCTGGCTCCCACAGACTGCTGTCATTGTCACAGGCAGATTCCACTTAGAGTACTGAGGCTGGCGTGGGTGGGAGATGGAGGGAGAAGAGGGTGACAGGTGAGGCAGCTCCCACCCCACCCACCCCCAGCTGTGGGTCTTGCCTTGACCCACACTTCAGACAGACTGTATCTCTCATTCCTATAGCTCTCATTCTCTTGCCTCTTGACTTTTGTTTAGCCTTTGTCTTTCATTCTTCCTTCTATTAAGATCTCATCGTCTGGGCCAGCCAAATAGCCCCCTTAGATTGTACACCTGTTTGGTCCTGAACACAAGCCAGGTTCGAGCCCAGCTCCCACTGAATTGAAGTGAAGCTTCAGTCCTATGGTGTCAATATCTCCCTCCCCCAACTCTGTCTCTCTCGCTCTCTGAAAAAGTCAGTCAAAGCAGTGGTGACAGGAGAAAGAACAATTTCTTCTTTTCCAGGTGTGATCTTACCGAGTTCTTCCAAAATTCTCCATCCCCCCTTTCTCAACCCACCACATGGCCCTATAGCCCATGCACTGCTGTCCTCTTAACTACTTACTGTTGTAATTGTAATGCCCTGGAACACGGGGTCAGCTTAAGAATGAAGCTCTCAGTTCCAAAACAGCTGGCACACACTGTATGGAACCAGACTAGTGCAAGGAATTTATTTCAGCACTAAATTCCAGTCCCTTCCCCATCACTCCACCCTCAAGTGAGAATGGTCTGGCTACATGGCAGGCCAGCCAGAAAAGGGAAACTCTAAGGCCATACTCACTGTCCTCTGTTATCTTGCTCAACTATTTTCGCCGCTAGATAAATATATAGACAAGGTAGAGAATATGTCTTCTTCCATTTATTTCTTCATCATGTGACCCTTAAATGAGCCAAGAGAATGAGTGAATGATGACTACATGAATGTAAACACTGTGGGTCTGCAGGGAAAAGCAACAAAATAATGAATGCTATATTAGGAATACTCTTTACAATGTGATCCTTGACTCTAAGTCCTTAGATTCCCCAATACCTCCAAAATAGTCCACAATTTATGCTGCAAATAGCAGAAGTGAGTTCAGTCATCATTCATACTCACTCCGACTTAGTAATCATCCCCACTGTTTATTATGAAACAGGACAGAGAAGAGCATGGAGTGCTAATTCTGGCATTCTGGCATGCCACCTCTCGAATGAACAATTGAGGCTGGCCTGTGGTGCACCCATAATATGGAGTCAAGCTCTCTAGTTCCCACCTGGAAGCGGGGGAAGCTTCACTAGCTGCAAAGCAGTGCTTCAGAGGTATCTTTATCTTTCCCTCTCTAGCTCCCTCTCCATTTCTCAGTCACTATCCTATCAATCAATAAATAATAAATGATTGAAAAAGAAAAATTCATGTAAGAAACTTTTTTACATGAATTTTTTAAACTTTTTTTCTTTATGTGTAGAGCCTCAGATCCACCCAGACTTTGATCTAATATACTTAGAAATCTGCTTCCAAACACCCCCAGAACCTCCACTGTAGCTGCTTGGTGGACAGCCTATTAAGAAATGCTGTTCTAATGAGAGATTAGCACCTGTTTTGGAGTCACCTAGACCTTTGTATTAGTCTAGGCCCTTCATGTGTAATTAGTGCGAAGTTAACCTCTTCAGAGAAGGCTCTGGGACTCTACTCAGGGATGGAGGAAGGAAAAGAATCCTCATGACCTGATCTTGTCTCCAGTAGACACTTGAGTCTGTGTTCTTTCAACATAGCCATCCCATTCCCTACCCATTCTGTTCCCTCCATGACTCGTTGCAGTGTGCAGGTAGGTATCTGAACCGGACACTTAAGATGGTTCTCTGTTTAAGCTGGGAATCATAACAATGATCTCAATAATGTTATTTTACTCTGGTATATAACTGTCCAGCTAATAGTTGCTTATAGACAAGCCTGTTAGCATGCTTTTCTCACCACAACCGGGGCCAGGTTGTGGTGTACCTGGTTGAGCACACATGCTACAATGCACACAGACCCAGGTTCAAGCCCCCATTCCCCACCTGCAGGGGGCCAGCTTTGCGAGTAGTGAAGCAGTGCTGCAGGTCTCTCTTTCTCTCTCTCTCTCTCTCTCTCTCTCTCTCTCTCTCTCTCCCTCTCTCTCTCTCCCTCTTTCTCTCTCTCCTCTTTCCCTCTCAATTTCTGGCTGTGTATATCCAATAAATAAAGATAATACAAAAACAAAATTTTAAAAAGATACCAATAACCAATATGGCGCTGCTGTTTCTCACTACCTGAACTTCTGATCCCATCTGATATCTGTAATAAGCCCTTATAGATACTGGGCCGAAACTAAGCTTCTTCCCATCCAACAGATGTGAGCACAGTGGCCCAGAGCACTTAAGACTCTGGATTGCCATTCCAAGGTCAGAGAACATGACACTTTGATGGTCATTGTGGAGCAAATAAGACTTGTGGTTATGAGGCTGATCTTGGAAATGAGACACTGTGAAGTGCCCTTCGCCGACATTAAGTCCAGTGTGGATGCTCATCAGTAGGTGCTTTACTCCTGACTACACCTTCTTTGTAAAGCGCGTCCCACCAAAGATGTGATCTCAGCCTGACATTCGTGAAACTCAAAGTCCCATCTCAACCAATGCAAAGTCTACAGAGCTGCTTCACAGGGTGGCAGAGATAGCACATAGTCTGATCTACAGAAAAGTCCAGATTACTGAGAAATGCTATCATGGTGATTACCATTCTAACCCCAGAAACACGTACACAGCCCTCCAAGGCAGCCCAGCCAACTTTGGTACAAGGCTTAATCGCAGAGCAGTTGTGATTGTTCCAGAGCAGAAGATCTCTTGGTTCCCTCTGCTCCACAGCTGGGACCAGAGTCTCAGAGGGTCTGCACTACACACAGCTCTGCCTCATCTACCAACAGGAACACTGGGGGTTGGGGTGGGGTGGTGGGGGGTGGGGGAGACTGGCTCAATCGTTTCAAACAGGGAGAAAAGTTTCAGAGAGGTCAAAGATTAGGTTATAAACCTCTGAAGGTACTTTTATAGTTTAGGGTACAGTTGACAAATGATAGCATATACTTAGTATATATATTTGATATATTCATGTATTTGATATATTCATATATATTCATATATTTGATATATTCAATCAAGAAGATACAGATTTTACCAGAAAAGACTGTTTTTTCCAGTGAGTCAATAAACAATGACACTGAATAATTTGATGTCTGTGAAATCAGTTTCTAAAACATATTAATGCTAATGGGGGGACTAGGCTATGGTACACCTGGCTGAGCACATACAGTTTCCCTGCTCCTCACCTACAGGGAAAACTCCACGAGCAGTGAAGCAGGTATGCAGATTTTTATCTTTCTCCCTCTGTCTCCCTCTCCCTCTAATTTTTTTTTTCCTATCCTATCAAATAAAATGGGGGGAGACCATTGGGAGAGGTAGATTCATAGTGCCAGCAACAAGCCCCCACAATAACCCTGGTGACAATAAAAAATATTAACTAGATCACAATATATCTTTCTCATTTCAGCATATGTGTTCCTGTGCCAGAGATTCTGGGTTCACTCTCTAAAACCACAGAAAACCATGGAGATAAATGAAGATAATACAAAAAAAAATCTCTTTATTGGGGAATTAATGTTTTACATTCGACACTAAATACAATAGTTTGTACATGCATAACATTTCCCAGTTTTCCATATAACAATACAACCCCTACTAGGTCCTCTGTCATCCTTCTTGGATCTGTATTCTTCCCCACATCCACCCCAGAGTCTTTTACTTTGGTGCAATACGCCAATTCCAGTTCAGGTTCTACTTGTGTTTTCTCTTCTGATCTTGTTTTTCAACTTCTGCCTGAGAGTGAGATCATCCCATATTCATCCTTCTGTTTCTGACTTATTTCACTTAACATGAATTTTTCAAGGTCCATTCAAGATCAACTGAAAACAGTGAAGTCACCATTTTTTTATAGCTGAGTAGTATTCCATTGTGTATATATATCACAACTTGCTCAGCCACTCTTCTGTTGTTGGACACCTGGGTTGCTTCCAGGTTTTGGCTATTACAAATTGTGCTGCCAAGAACATATGTGTACACAGATCTTTTTGGATGAGTGTGTTGGGTTCCTTAGGATATACCCCCAGGAGAGGAATTGCAGGGTCATAGGGTAGGTCCATTTCTAGCCTTCTGAGAGTTCTCCAGACTGTTCGCCACAGAGGCTGGACCAACTGACATTCCCACCAACAGTGCAGGAGGGTTCCTTTGACCCCACAACCTCTTCAGCATTTGCTGCTGTTACCTTTTCTAATGCATACAAAATTTTTTTAAAGATACCAATAACCAATATGGCACTGTTGTTTATCAGTACCTGAACTTCTGATCCCATCTGATCCCTGCGATAAGCCTTTATTGATACTGGGCTGAAATTAAGCTTTTTCTCATCCAACAAATGTGAGCACAGTGGCCCAGAGCACTTGAACAAGACTCTGGATTGCCATTCCAAGGTCAGAGAACATGACACATTCCATGGATGGTGAAAAAGCGCTTTGATGTCTCACGCTCTCTCATCTAAGTACAGAGGATTAAAAAATGAGCTGGAGAGGCAGCTCAGCAGTATCTTTTTTCCATTTTTCATTAGTGATTTGATATTTATTTATGAGATAATAGGGGTTATAATTAGACATCATTCCCACCACCAGAGTTCTATATTCCCATTACCTTCACTGGAAACCATAATAGTTCTTCCAAGATCAAAAATGTGAGTTTCAACAAGGGCAACAAAAGGAAATAAATAAATTAATTAAAAAAAAAGAAATTAAAAAAAATGTGAGTTAACTATTATTCCCCTCGCTTTCTCTTTCTCCATATATATATTTGCCCATTTTCTCTATTGTCCTGCCTCCTCTTCTTTTCTAAGTCACACCTATTACTACTTTTAAGTGCACTTCCTGTTTTCCTCTTCTCTCTCTGGGTCCTGATGGAATTGGAGTTCAGAGCTCTCTGGCCATCTTTCCCTAACACTTCTCCCCCCTATGGAGGTATGGACCAAAATTCTTTATGGGCTGCAAAATGTGAAATTTCTAGCTTCTGTAATTACTTCTCTGCTGGTCAAGGTCATTGACAGGTCAATAGACACCACCAGCCTATTTCTAATTTTCTCCTTAATATGGTAGGACTCTGGAAAAGTGAGGTTCTGGGACACATTGGTGAGACCCTCTGGCCAGGGAGTTCAAGATAAAGGCATAATAGCATCTGCAACTTAGTAGCTGAAAGGCAGTAAGATATAAAGCAGGAAAAATGTTTAATAAACAGTAAACAAAAAGCAGAAATAGAGCAGATGAGAATAGAGGTCTTAGGTTGGAAAGAAGCTAGGAAATCTATGTTAGTTTTGTTGCTAGGGGTCCATAACTTTAGTAATTTTTGCTTGAGCTTGATAGTTATCACAGAGGTGGACTAAAAATATTGTCTTGGAAGATGGTGTTAGAGTTGAGAGTAGGGCTAGAAAGCTAGATTATGGGAAAGAGTAGCTCCCAAACTTGAAGAAAGTATATGAATACAATTAACTCTTTACCCCATCGATCTGATCCAGGGCTCATATATATTCAGATTTAGCACAGGAGCCTGTGTCACCTCCAAGTCTCCATCAGTCTGAGCTCACAGTCCATGATCACATTCTAGGCTGCACTTATTTCAGGACAAGTCTTCCTTGAGTTGCGGCAGGGTAGGATGGCACAGACTCCCTTGGAGAATGATGCAGTCTCTACCAATGCTGCTTTATAGTGAGGGCAAGGTCCTGGAGAGGCTCACAAAAGGCCTGATGATGATGTTCCTGATGGAAGTTACCAGTGATGGTGGAGAGAGGAATCTACTAGAGGTCTAGGTCCATCATATCTATGTGGGAATCCAATCCTGACTAGGGTCCCAGATGATGGGGTATCCTGGAATTGGTCAGAAAGGCCACCATAAGGAAGGCATACAAGTCATTCTTCAGTCTGTACAAAATATTTTTTTAATTTTAAGTTTTTATTCATTTAGAGAGGAAATAAAGGCAGCTTCTCCAAGAGTAGTTGTTGAATCATAGTCAGGGATATGAAGAACAGGGGCCATGGTAAGTCCTGGGAGTAGACTGTGCTTGTTGAACAGTCTGTAGGGTTCCTCATCTGACTTTAAGCAGCACCATGGCCACTGGGTGAAAATGTGGTCACCGTGGTTGCTACGCTGACAAGGGCTGAACTAGGGAACTCATGGGAAGGATGAGGACTTGTAGAGTTAATCCTGCTGCATTGATTTGATTTTATTTGACCAGAATGGGTGGTAGAGGACACCATGCACTGGCTGAGGTGTTTTCTTTGTCATCTGACAGCTGCACCATATACTAGCCCCCTTCTGGAAGCACTGCACACTTGGGATCCATATCTTGGATGTTCTAATCTACAAGTACCTGATGAGAACCAGGCAGGGTCACCCCAGCAGTCCACACAGGCTGTGACTTGAAAAGTAACCAAAATAACAACTACTAGGAATGTTCCTCCTCTCTGTCCAGGATTCCTAAAACTGGGAAAATTTGAACATCTCTTGTTAAGAGACAGAGGCAGCAGGTAGAAAGTAAAGTACTATAGAGCCTTGGGAAATTCTTCCAACATGCCCCACGATAACATAATATTGTTATCAAAAGAACTGCTATTTACGGTGACTTGTCCCTAGGCATGCATCAGGGGTGCTCAGTGACTGCCCAGAAACCATACGGCCGATCCTATGCCATACCACATCATTTATTTTTACGAGAGTTGTAAGTAGTATAAGCATTTTATAGGCATGAATTTATATTTGTTGATTTAATTTATGCAAATCGCACACAGACCCCACCATCAGGATATCTTTAGCCAAAGGGCATGCTCAAGATATTTCAGGATCTGACACACATAATCAGAGAACAAGATTTTTTTTTTAACTGCATGTTCCTTGTGCCACTAAAGTTCATAAATGTCAACAGGCTGCCTCTATGGATGCCAGCTGTGCAGTGCTGGGGTGGGTTAGGCCATCTTTCCCTCTTACCCCATCTCTCTGGCCTTGGAGGGTCAGCTCAAACCAGGCATGATCAGCAGAGAGGTGATCTCAGCTGAGGCAACCCTGCAAGCCCACAAAGCTGACTTCTCCCTTCCCTCCTGTGGGGGAGGTTACAGTGTGTAAACACAATACTGTATTTCATAGCGATCCCAGGGCTTTGGCTTGATCCTTCCCTGATAGCCGTATCCTCATTACCCATTCATGATGCTGCCAGTCGGGTCGCATGAATAATCAACCTGAAATCTGGACCATCCCTCCAGCTACTAGCACATCCTTTCAAGAGGAGGTGAGGTTTTTTGTTGTTGTTGTTTTAATCTCATTTTAGGAAAGAATCCCTGTGTGTAATGTTATATCGAGATCTAGGGTTAATGACATGCCTAATCATTGGAAATCTTAAGAGTAAATGGGATGAGGGGATGGATGTTTGCACCAGTGTTTGGTCAATAAAAAAGAAAAAAAAATGGGTACACGGGGGTGGGGAAGGGAAGGACTTGACATGCCACCCTCCAGTGACCTTAGCTGGGGATCCACAATGTTCTGCTGTGTAGGTGCTGCTGGAATGCAGCCTTTAAGAACTGGTGTCTTTGCTTTTTTATGATGAAAGCTGAAAAGGCCATCTTCACAGTAGAGCAGTCATTCGTCTTCTCCACCCCTTGGGCAGCTTGGGAGAACCGTAAGTCATTATCTATACCTGTGAACAAATAATTCTTCCGGCTTAGTGCTGGAGCCTACTGTGCAGACTCACTGTTGTGAAGAGAAGTTGCATCATCCATGAACTTGTGCCATTGAAGCCTTCCCTCTACAGCTCTGGTGCCCGGGGGTATAGGGCATTGTTTTCCTTTTTTTTTTTTTTTTCCTTCCACTAGTTACTAGGGTCCTACTACTCCCAGTGTCCATTTTTTTCTTTTTTTCCATTTTATTTGACAGAACAGAGAAATTGAGAAGGGAAGTCATTGAATCAAGAGGACCTTGAGAGAGGGAGAGAGGGAGATAGACACTTGCAGCCCTACCTCACTGTTCATGATGCAACCCTGCTGCAGGTGGGCAGCCAGGGCTCAAACCCAGGTCATTAAGCTTAGTATTAAGCTTAATATTAAGCTTAATGACACAAGGGAGGTGACTCAGGAACCAAACACATGGTGAGACAATGCAATGTCTTTATTAATCAGAGAACCATGGCTTTTAAAAGACAGACCCAGAAGTGGCAAGTCGAAAACGGAAATGGTGGAGAAAGGCAAAATGTTGCTGGAAAGGTAGGAACTTCCTTAGCAACTGTTGTGAGGGGTTTAACTGGTAGGATTAATACTACCCTGGAAGCAGGGAGGGTCTTGAGGGTAGAAAGAAGATAGATCAAATGAATGGAATGGTGGGGATCTTTCAGGCAAAACAATGATAATGTAGATAGGCCACAGTATTAGGAATGCAGGGTGCTTTGTGAGGCTCCTCACAATTTCCCGACAGTTTTCCTTTGCCTGTGTGGGTTTCTGTCATGATCTCATACTTCCATAAGCATCACTGACTGAGAGTTTACCTTGTGCTGTGTGGAAGTTGTGGTGTCTAACTGTGAGTGTTTACAGCCCTGTCCTGCTGGAGCTTATAACCCAAGGTGGGAGATAGACTTCTACCCTCTTGCTCACAGAAATCTCTGGTTGACAGAAATGAAGGCAGAGTCCCTGGCAAGGCTTTTGAGGTCTGTGAGGATGGAGTTCTTCCCAAGCCCTTAACTCAAGCCCTTCCCTTGCTGTGTTTGAGATCTGTGGTTGAGCCACACTGAATTTTCAGTTTATAAACCTTGAAGATGGTCCCAAGTGCTTATTTGTGGTCTGGCTTCCTTCACTCATTCTGTGTGGGGTTCTCCTCCCCTCTTCACCTGTTCAGACTCATCCCTCATTT
Organism: Erinaceus europaeus; assembly: GCF_950295315.1. Classification (NCBI taxonomy): domain Eukaryota; kingdom Metazoa; phylum Chordata; class Mammalia; order Eulipotyphla; family Erinaceidae; genus Erinaceus; species Erinaceus europaeus. The sequence continues at coordinate 9,855,217 of NC_080175.1, forward strand.
CTGCCTAGTGACTTGTCCTATAGCCAACACCTTCTTCAAATTCCCCTCCCTTCCATTCTCTGTTCTCTAGTACTCTAAAAAAGACCCTCTCCCCTTCCAGGGTACATTGGTGAAGTCATCTGTCCAGGGAGGGAGAGAAAAGTCAGGGAAAGATGACTAGAGGGCTCTGAACCCCAATTCCATCAGGGCTCAGAGAGAAGAGGAAAAAAAGGAAGGACACTCAGAAGTAGTAATGGAGTAGCTGTGACTAGAAAAAAAGAGAAGATGAAACCATGGGGAAAAATATATATAGACAGTTATAGAAATAATAGACAACCATATCTGTGACTTTAGGGGAATTATTGCAGTTTCCAATGAAGGGAATAGGGACACAGAACTCTGATGGTGGGAAATGTGTGGAATTATGCACCTGTTGTCTTATAATTTTGTAAATCAGTATTAAATCACAAATACTGATAAAAAAGACTCCTAACTTGCTGAGTTATTTGTCCCTGCTACACTCAGAGAACACTTTACAGGTACTTACGAAGTCAGCACACTAATGTTTCTGTGTTTGCTCCTGTCCCCACCAGGCTGTGGTTTCCTCAAAGACACAGGCCATCCCTGCCAATTCCATGTCCCCAGGGTCCAGAGTCTATTATGTCTGTCTACAAGGAACTGTGTGAACTCTCTTAAGAAACTTGTCAGAACCTCAGAATAAAGCCCACCCCTGATGCATTTGAATGGAGGGCTTATTTTTAGGGCCTAAGAGTGGGAAATGGCCATGTGTTTCTCCAGTGAAAATTTAGTGTGGAAGCAAGCACTTGAGCAAAACAGAAACATATTCAAAGGAGGTGTCCTCTCCGGGCCAGGTCATTTGGCCAGAACCTACCTGCACCTCCCCAATGACTGCTTACTGCAAACACATACAGTATTTATTTTCAGCCTTTTTGAGCCTCCTTTGGGTTCTGCCTTGTTGAAAACAGCCAGGAAAGGAGGCAATGAATGAGACTCTGGAAACCAGTTCTCTTCCCTAGAATGGTCAGTGAGTTCAGGTGATGAGTCACAATGCCCGACAGGGAGCCCCAGGTAGCAACCCCCTAGTGATGATTCTATGGTTCTTTTCAAGTCCATGAATCTCATGAACCAGGTCTAGGGTCTATTATTAGACAGAGAAATTATTAAATGTGCCCAGAACAGTTTAACTTCAAGGAGATCAATTTAAAAAAATAATAATAATGGCAAGGTTTGGAGCCATAAGACAGCTCACTTGAGAGGGACTTGTTTTGCTTTTCTTTGCTCTGGACCTAAGACAGGGTGCCTGGACACCACATGGGACATGCAGCACCGAGGGAAGCGGCAGTGTGTGGGCTCTCTCCCTCTCTCTATCAGATAAAGCTGGCCTGGGTATATTCCGCGGAGAGAAATTGGCAGGTCATGGTGTAGGCCCATTTCTATATATCCAGTGATGGATCTGAGTAGCTAAGAGAGGTGTCATATATATAACAGAATACTGTTCAGCTGTTAAAATTGGTGAAGTCATTATCTTTGTCTCATCTTGGATAGAGTCTAAAGGCATCATGTTAAGTGAGATAAGGCAAAAAGAAAGATAAATACCAGAAGATCTCACTCACAGGTGAAACTTTAAAAACAAAAAACCAAAGCAGAGACAGAAAAGGGAAATACAAAGTAAAACTTGGACTGAGTTTGGTGTATGACACCAAAGCAAAGGACTATGGGAAAGGGTGGGGAGCTAAGGAGGCATGCTTTGGGGTCCTGGTGCATATACTAGCAAACAGTGGAAGATCTAGGTTGAGGGTGATAGTTTTGCAGACATCGAGCTTGAGGAGATAAGAAACTGTGTTCATATACCAACAGCTAATACTGTAAACCATTAATTCCTCAAGAAAACGATTTTTTTTAAAAAGCTGGCATGGGACAGTGAAGCACCAGTGAGGACAAAACAGGAAGACTTCAACATTTCCACACTTGCTCTGCACAACAGACTTGTTTGTGAACAAGGAGGCAGTGGTGACTTGTCTCCAAGTCTGCAGAAGCTTCGGGCTGACCGGCAGCTATCTTACTCCTTCCCCTCCTACGCACATTTTTTTTTCTAATGAGGAGTTTGCTTCCTGCTTCTCTTAGACTCTAGGCTTCAGGTTAAAGAGATAATTGGGATTTTTAAAACTATCACCAGTTTGAAGTAATCAGAAAAGGTCATTTTAACACTAGCTAGTACTAAGGTTTTGTCTGAGTTGTAAACAGCCAGACAAGCAGTTTCTAGAAAGCCTGATAGTCAGCCCTGGCAGCAGCTATCCAGGGAGATCAGGGCACGGTCTTAGCACAGGTTCAGTCCTGATTTAAGTCCTCCCTGTACCCTGTAGCTCCCCTAGACTTGGCTCAAACTTCTGAGCTGCTATTGATGGAGAGAGACTTGTAACCCTGGCTACTGGCATCTAGTTAGGAGCTTTGTTAAAGGAAGGGAAGGAAGAAAGGAGGGAGCAAGAATTTCTTTACACTTAAGCATATATGAAGAGGCAATATTAATCTGTTTATTTAACAGAAGGGCCAAGAAGATAGCTTATCTAGATAATACACCGTCTTTGTCATGTACGACTAACACAAGTTTGAGGCCATCCCCCACAAGATGCTGTGCCCGTTCCCCACTCTTGTCTGTCTTTATAGCTGAAAAAGTCACCCCAGAAGAGCGAAACTCCTGTGACAACATAAAGAATTTAGCAGGGAAATTGGATGAACAGAAAAACTGGTCTTAATACTTTCCCACTTTGGAGGCTGGGAGACTGCTCATCCATTTGAAAACAGGCCTCACCATGGTGAGGCCTTGGTTTCAAACCTTGACCCCATATGGAAGCACAGTGGACAACAGCCGGGCAGCTCCACGACTGGTGGAGCAGTGCTGGAGTTGTAGTTCTGTTCTGTGTCTGGCTCCCTCGCCTCTCTCAGAAAGAACACAGAAGAACAAAGTGAACCAGGGAGGAAGCTCAGTCGTATCAAGTTTGTGTGAAGTCATGATTTCATTCCCTGGTCCCCAGGACAATAGGAAAAAAAAAAGTCATAATACATAAGTTGAGAACTATGTAAACCTGACCCTCAAACAACTATAAAGTACAAAGCGACCATTTAGAAAGTACCTTAGACAGTCTGTTTCAGATACCAGTCCTGTTCCAATTTATTTCCTGGCCACCAGATACAATGTTTGTATATAGTTAGCTCTGAGGAGAGGAAGCTGGACAGACAAGAGACGAAGCTGGACAGACACTTAACGAAATTGGACTGACCCCCTTCTCTTGTTCATGGGTCTCCAAGAGGCCATGATCCCTCACAAGGGCTACTTCCCCATGGACAGATGCCATCAGCAAAGGAGTTGGGGGCGGGGTGGGGAACTTCAGGGCAGGGAAAGCCTTGAATGAATAGTGTTGCACATCAGCTAACCTGAGGTTCATACATATTCAGAAAGAATGTGAGTGAAAAACCAGTGTTTGAGGCAGCTTTCCATTTTTCAAATTAAGTTAATAAAATAAGATTTCCAATGTAATGACAAATTAATTCTTCTTTTCATAAGTTTATTAAAATAAGCGTCTCCTATCTTCTAACTAGCGCTGACATATGCTTACATAGATATATCCCACCCAGTAACCTAATCTCCCAGCAATCTTGAAGCAATTAACTCCTTCTAATCTTGAGCTAACAAAGCCCACCATGCAAAGGCCCCAGAGAATGCCCCTCCCAGTCCCTGAGCCCCCTCCCTGAAGCCTGCTCAGAGGACCCAGGCAGGAGGCTCAAGTGGTCCAGAGTGGCTGTGGCAGCGAAACAAGCAGATGAGTCATCACAGATCAGAAGATCTTCGTTAACTCCTTCCTTCTCCGCTAATTAACACAGACAGAATGAGTTGCGTGGCCTGACAGGCATAGAGTGACCCACCGCTTGCTGGTTAATGGAATGCAAATGGCATCTAATGAGGGTCTCTCCTTGGAGTGTGGGCAGCTGGCCTGCTATTCTTGTTGTGGATTTTCAAGAGTTGAGGCTCAGTGAAAAGAGTTTACCTAATCATTGCAACTGCAGCTGAGTTTCTAATGGAAAGCCCACACATCTATGGAAGTCCTGAACATGGCAGAATTAATGTAAGCTGTTAACTACCAGGTTTAGCTGAAAACACCATAATTTAGGGGGCGGGGAATACAGCTCCAGGCCCTTCCAAATGAAGCACAATATTTATTAAACTGATTAAGTTCTGCGATGCACTGTGGATTTGCTCTTTGTGCGACGGTGGCGAGCATGTTACCAAAATGGCGCTCTTTTGTTGAGCCTGAGCACAGGCTTTACTACCTATTAGTTTAAAAAATACATATATTGCCTGAAGATGACTTCAGGATCAGTTAGGAATTTTGTTTTGTTGTATTTTCTGTGGCATTTCGCTCCTACCCAATTCAAAAGATATCAAAATATGTATTGTTCTTACGTGTTTCTGACATGCCTCAAGACCTTTGTAGCAGCTTTTTCCTCCTGGAATCTTCTTTCTGGATCATTACATGACCTCACTTAACATGTAGGTAGGCCTTAACCTAAACGTCACTACATCCACCAGTATGTTAATTGTCTGTCTCCCTCTGTCCTCTACTTGATGCTCACCCGTGTTGTTGTGGGAAACTAAGAGAATAAAGAGGCCTTGCCTGTTGCTGCAATTCCAGAAGAAGACACAGAGTCTAACATAGAGTAGGCACTCAAAACATATCTACAGGAAGAAGGTAGGAAAGGGATCACTGGACCTCTGTTGAGGATATAGGGATTTATACTTCTATGGCTATTTTTCATTCTTTCTGCCTGATGGCCCTCCCTTCTCTCTCCTTGATACGCCATATCTCTTCTTCAAGATGTTGCTTAGAGTGCTCTATTCTTCACAACCTCCCCAGCCCCCAAGAGAATACTTGACTTTACTGTGAATTCACAGAGATGAGCCTCTCCCAAGACTCAGGCATGGAGTTAGGAACATGAAGGCCTTCAAAAAAGAAAGGGATTGAATAAAGGAACTATTCTTTCACTTCAAATTGAAGGTCTGACCTTTCACTAAGGAACTTTTGCCTAATTAGAACAGAAAATGCTTTCAAACATGTGACTACTTAAAAGTCATGTCTAATCCCCATTTGAAGGAAACTGAGGTACCAAGAGATTCAGTAACAGGCCCATAGTGGTCAAGAAGTATGGAATAGTTGTGGACTTCGCACTCTTTAAAAGAAGCCAAATCCCAGATACTGACTCTTTTGTCAAATGTTAGCGTATTTCGGCATGCTTCAACTCCAGATCACCAATTTGCTGGCTTCTTGTCAGATGTTTCCTAAGGAGATAACTTCCTGCGCTGTTTCTATATTGGCTGTGGAACTGAACAGAATATGTTCTAGTGGTAGAAGCAGGTATGTTGATGAAATTAAGTCACTGGCATGTGTGTTGTTTAAAACTATTGTTTCCACAAAGTTTTGCTTTTCCCAATTTTCTGGAACTGGTCAAATGAGACAGAAAATAAAACAAAACAAAATAGGGAGAGAAAGAAAGACAGACAAAAAAGGCAACTAGCAGCAATGACACTAATTGAACATATTTCCATGCCATCACTGGAAACCTTTACTCTTCAAATCCTCTGGTTTTGGAGAAGTCTGTCTCAGTATCCCATTTACTACAAACTGTCCTTAAACTTGTCCCAGACAGTCTTGTGCGAATCAGTAAGTAGGGAAATGACACTGTAAGTAGAAAGTGCCCTAGAAAATTTTATGTGGTTGGGAGAGGGGAAACATAGTCCACTATCATTATGTGATTAGTTCCTTTGCAAAGATTTCAAAACCCCTTTCACACTGGATTTAGCTATATCAGCAACAGGTTGTTCATTTCTACCCCTTACCGGAGACTTTGCATATACCTCAGATGGCAACTTGACTTCCTGAGAAGGAAGTTGTCTCAGGAAGAGTCCAGGTGTGGTATGCCAGTATGAAGCATAGTGGCCACTGCCAATCCCTGTTCGGGCGCCAGATACCAGACTAGCTTCGCGGGTGAGAGACAGATGACCGGGGACTCATGGCTGAGCTGGGAACACAGTTCAATCTTTACTGATGAGTGGGGATGCAGTGCAATCAATCTAATCTCCATTCATTAGAAAATCCTGTCCTTTATATCTCCTGAGGCAGAAGTGTCAAGAAGAGGAAGTACGTAGGATAGGGTGTGGGGAGAAGGAAAAAAGCACATGAACCAGTGGGGATTAAATGGTGGAAAACAGGATGTGACTAGGAGAGGGGGCGCAGTGGAAAAAGAGCGCTAACCAGTGGGGCTTAAACCAATGCCCTGTAGGCAGGGCGGGTCTCAGGTAAAGCAGTGATTATGTAAATAGACCACAGTGTTAGGCAATGTAAGTGAACCTAATGTGATGATCAAAACAGAAGGGGTCTTAGAAGCAGAATTAGAAGCAGACCAACAGGCCACAATTGATAGAAGTCATGAAGGCCTCTGTGAGTTTCTCCTGTGACATTTATAAATGAAGAGGATGTCAAAGGCATGAGAAAAATGGGTCTCAGAACCAGGTCCTCTACTTGGATCAGTTTTAATGGTCAGAGCATCCTGATATGACCAAGGAGCCTCAGAGTGGTCTTTGCAGGTTTTATTTGCAAACAGCTTAATGGTGAACATGATGTCCAGGGAGCATGTTTTCCTAAAATAATTACTCACAGATCCCTGTCCCACTTTGTTCCTGATGTTCATATAACTGCAAAATTGACCATAAAAGACTTGGAATCACTCAAGCAGTTTCTTTGCTTTCTTACTCCCTTACTGTACATTCTGAAAACAGGGAAAATAAGATCAATTTGGTTATCAGTCTTTTCTCATTAAGTCCCCTCATCTAAGAAAACCTTTTTGTGTTTGACAATAAGCATATAATACACAGCAAATATGAAAATATGTATTGTAGAACATCAAAGCACATAATGCTCAGGGAAAAAAAGAAATTAAATAAATGAGAAGGACTAATCCCCAGCCAATAAAAATTCTTGAAAATCACTTTTTCAACCATGGACTTGCTGAGAGAGTTGCAAAAACAGGAGCAATTCAGTATAAATCTCTTCTAGCATTTTAAAATGAAAACATCCTTGTATATTATCTATACTTAGGATGTCACCAATTTTGGAGGTAATCTTTTAGGTTAAGTATGTTCCCACATTAAACTGATAATTATCCTTCATTCTTTTATTCAATCCCCCTGACGCTCAACAAACTGGATTTTTGCTTCATGTTTTATTTATAGGAGAGAATTAATATGCAGATTCACAAAAACTCATAATTATTCATAAAGGGCTTTAAGGTTATTTAGTACATTTTTATAAAACTCTGGGTTTGTGGGAAATCATACTTGAAAGTTGTTGGAAGTCAACTAGGCTAAGTCCTACCATGAAGTGTAATTTAAAAGTGATCAAAATCTTTGAATAAAACTTGGTCTGTATTAAAAAAAAAAATCTGTGTTTAAAGGAACCCATGAACATCAATATCCTTGTAAATATATTTGAGACTGGTCTGGCAAGATTTACATGTTAAATAAAAATAACCGGTATCAAAAGACAAGTCTAGTCTAGAATTTTTGATGGTTAAGCAAATGTAATAAGGACAGAGACCTTTTTTTTTCTTTGATCTGTATGATATTATATGTCTTTCAAAAACATTCATAAGTCCATCAGAAATGAACACCAATTGGAAACGGAAATGGCTACTGTGGATTATGATGACTGTTAAACCTTTAAAAAAGTGGCCAAAGAGCAAAGAACATCTTTGAGCAGTTGCAAAGACAGTCTCCACAAATCTGATGATGCTTCATTTGCTTCAATCAACCCACAGATAAGAACTCTCTATTGGAGACTATACTTTGCTGAGAAAACTCTGAGAAACATAGTCTAAAAAACATCAATCAAAGGACATATATGTTCTTGGGAAGTTTTCATTAGAAAAATCTGGAAACAGTAGGTCATCAAATACCAAGTAAGAAGTCCTTGGGCACTTGAGAATTTCCTCCTTACAATGTGAAGAGAAAAGTTACAACCTTTGGCACCTAGAACTTAATCTTCACTTTCATACTAACCAGTTGTGTGATCTTGGTCACGTCAGAGGTTACTCTCTGAATCTTGGCTGATACTTTTTTTTAAGACACCTTCTACCTTTATATAGCAAAGAAATACAGTAAAATAACAGATATAAGGAATCTCAGACAGCATCTATTTTATATCAGGAACTGTTTTTGTTCAGCCATGTTCCTTTGCTGTGGGATTTGTATTCACACTTTAACCTTAATTGCATGACACGTACTCACAGACCAAAATAAAGATCTAAACCATCACTATAATCTTTGTATTAAATGCAGTATTTTCTGAATGGGATAGGTGCTGATCTATTTTTGTATCATCGAGTGTACATTAAACTATTTCAAGTAATGCCAAATTTACCAAAGACTTATGCAACTTACATACATATGAAAGCAGCTATCTCCACAATCGTGAATAGATTCATTCTGCTTGAGAAAAGAAAGTGAAAGAGTAGTCCTCTACTCCTTTTGGAATAGAATGTGTTCTAGTCAACCCCGTTCCTTGCATTTAACTTCAGAGGTAATATAATTGCATATGTGATGTATAACATAAGCTTTTCCCTCTTGGTTGGGTTAGGGTACTGAAAAGGCAGAGGAGGAAAAAGAAGAGACTCCCAGTTCTATTGGGATAGACATTCTATCCAGGATCCTTTCCTCAAAGGCCATATAGCTGCAGAAGCCAATTTAAAAAAACAAAAAACAAAAACAAACAAACAAAAAAAAAACTCCATCAAAAACACTGACTAAAATATCTGAGTCTCTTTAAGGCTTAGGCTGTGGAGATGACAAATTGAGCCCTGCACTCAACTGGATTTGTGAGAGTAAAGTATCCAGATAAGCTCTTGGATGGCTCCCTCATTCAGCAAACATGCAGGAAAATAATGGGTCTGGCTTTTCACTCTTTACCTTCCTAAACTGGAAATGACATGTAAGGAAGAAGTTTGAGTAGTTCTGAGAATAATGTTATAGATATGACTGATTTTTTTGCTTTGTAGAGAAGCAAATGTGTGGAGCTATTGATCTTGTTTATTTTTTTGTTTATTTTGGAGCTGGAACCACATACAAATGTGATTTCACTGCTTCTGGCCTGACAATTTTCCTTTCAGATAGAGACATACACACAGAGAAAGAGAGACCACAGTACTGGAGGCCTTTCTGAGTTTTGTAGTAAGTATCTCCCAAGTGGTACAAGAACTCGAGCCTAGATTGTTCATGGGTCAGGGTGAACTATCTCACTGATCTGAAAAAGTGTGGACTTTTAATTATTATTTTTTATTATCTTTATTTGATAAAAACCATCAGAAATCAATTGAGAGGGAGGGTAGGAGGAGATAGAAGGGAAGAAAGACAAATACCTGTAGCACTAATTCATCACTTGCAAAGTTTTCCCCCTGCACGTGGGAGCTGGGGGCTTCAACTTGGGTCCTTGCTCATTGTAACATGTGCACTCAACCATGTTTGCTACCAACCAGTCATTCCCACCCCAGAGTTGTTTTTTTTTAATTCACTTCTTTACTCCTTTTTTTTCTTTATAATATGGAAGTATTTACAAGACCACAAGATATAAAGGTACAATTCCACACAATTCTCACCACCAGAACTCTGTATCCAATCCCCTCCCTTGATAGCTTCCCTATTCTTTATCCTTTTAGGAGTATGGACCCAGGATCATTATGGTGTACAGAAGGTGGGAGGTCTGGCTTCTGTAATTGCTTTCTCGCTGAACATGGGTGTTGACAGGTCAATCTATACTCCCAGCCTGTCTCTCTCATTCCCTAGTGGAGCAGGGCTCTGGGGAAGCAGGACTCCAGGACATATTGGTGGGGTTATCTGCCCAGGAGAGTCCAGTTGGTATCATGATAGGATCTAGAACATGGTGGCAGAAAAAGAGTTAAGATATAAGGCAGAACAGATTGTTGACTAATCATGAACATAAAGACAAGAATATTGCAGATGAAAATTTAGGGTCTCTGTTCTGGAAAAAGCTAGTAGGTCTATATTAGGTATTTAGGTCTATTCCAAGGGGCTTATGACCTTACTAGTTTTTGCCTGACCTTGACATCTAATATGCCGGTAACCTAAGTTATTGCCTAGGGAGTTATTGTTAGAGTTGGAAAAAGGAGTAAGCCCTTGCCCTCAATGTAGATCAACAATGGTAGAGAATGTTCCATTCTCCATAGGGAGGTTGGATAACATGATCTACCTACTACTTGAGGAAGATGGGTCCTGAAATTAGTGCATCCTGGAATGTTCCTAGCCTTGACCACAGAATGAGAACTCAGACCTAAAGGGATGCAGAGGTTACATAGGCTCCTGTGCTGAATATGGGCCCTAGATCAAACCAGTGGGGTCTACAGTTAACAATATTTATATATTTTCCCCATATTTGGGAGCTACTCTCTTCCCTGATCCAGCCTTCTAGTCCTTTTTCCAACTATGATACCATCTCCCCAAACAATAGCCTGGGACCACCTGCATATTAAATGACAGGCATAGGCAAAAACTACTAAAGTCATGGGCCCCCTGGAATATACCTAAAATAGGCCTTCTAGCTTTTCCAAAACAGAGACCCCAAATCTTCATCTGCAATACTCTTGCCTTTAGGTTCATTAGTCAACAATTTTTTCTGCTTTATGTCTTAACTCTTTTTGAGACACCAGATTCCAGATGATATCATAATGCCAGCCTGACTTCCCTGGGCAGAGGACCCCACCATGTGTCTTAGAGCCCCACCTCCCCAGATCCCTGCCCCACTAGGGAAATAGAAAGACAGGCTGGGAGTATGGCTCCACCTGCCAACATCCATGTTCAGCAGAGAAGCAATTATAGAAGCCAGGCCTTTTACCTTCTGCACCCCACAATGATCCTAGGTCCATACTTCCAGAGGGATAAAGAATAGGGAAGCTATCAAGGGAGTGGATTGGATACAGAGTTCTGGTGGGAATTGTGTGGGAATGTAGCCTTCTTATCCTATGGTCTTGTCACTATCTCCATTTTATAAATAAAAAATTTAAAAAAAAATCACTCTGGCACATTCAGTGCCAGAAATTGAACTCAGCTATCCTATGCTTGTGCATTCAGTATTTTATCCACTGCACTACCTTCAGGATTCTAGAAGGGATCTCTTTAACCTCAAGAGATCAGAGGTCAGAGGATTCCTAGGCACTGCAGTGATCACTGGAGAAGCAACAGAGCTAAAGTGGCCAAGTGGTGGTACACTTGGTAGAACACACACATTATCACGCAGAAAGATTTGGGTTTAAGTCCTTAGCTCCCACCTGCAGGAAGAAGGCTTCACTAGTAGTGGAGCAATGGTGCAGGGATCTCTCCTCCTCTTTCCCCCTCTCCCTCTCTCTTTCTTTCTCCCTCCCCCATCTCTCTTTGTCTAGTCCTCTATAAAAAAATAAAATAAGGAATAACCACAGGAAACAGCAGAGTTTTGCAGGCACCAAATCCCAGCAGTAACCCTGGTGGAAAAAAAAAGAAAAGAAAGAAAGAACTTGTTTTCAGAAAGGACTGGAAACAAGGTGCTTCCCCATTTTTTGAGAAGACTGGAGGCTCTGCACTCTGTAATTTCAGATCTCAGCTTTTCTTGGGAAAACATTTTTTTATTTTCAGTGCCATGTAGGGATATGAGCCAAGGTCCTTCTGTGTGTACAGTACCAGTGAGTTAACTTCCCTGGGCCCCATTCATTCTTTTTCTTTTTATGAGAGATATGAGTGAGGAAGAGACAGATAATGAGGGGAGAGATACCACAGCACATCGCCAGCATCTAGAAAACTCTAATCTCCCTGTGTACACTCAGCAACTGGATATTATTATTATTATTATTACTATTATTTTGCCTCCAGGGTTATCATTGAGGCTCAGTGCCTGCACTATAAATCCACTTCTCCTGGAGGCCATTTTTCCCACTTTGTTGCCGTTGTTGTTGGATAGGACAGAGAGAAATTGAGGGAGGAGGAGAAGACAAAGGGGGAGAAAAAGACACCTACAGACCTGTTTCACCGCTTGTGAACCAACACCCCTTGAGGTAGGGAGCCAGGGGCTTGAACCAGGATCTTTGCGCCTGTCCTTTGGCTTTGTACCATATGCTCTTAACCTGGTGTGCTACTTCCAAACTTCCTGGACTACCATTATTAACATCAGTGCAGACATCTTTATATGATCAGGAAAGACATCACTAAGGCTCTATGACAGGAAAGGGGATTCTGAGACCCATACAAGCCCCTGGAATCAGATATAGTAAGTAAGGGTGCTTAAAAGAAACTAATAGACCATTGCATCTGGAAGGCGTGATACAGGGAACTATTGACTTGAAGTAGTTTAGAGAAGACAGCGGGATTTAGAACATTAAAATACTCTAGACCAAGGACAGGGAACCCATGATGACTATGCCTTTCATAATAAATGTCTTTTTTTTTTCCAGAAATGTTTTTAGCAATTTCCTCTTGTTTAGACATACTTTTTTTTTTTTTGAAATTTCAGCTACTCTTTTCCAAAAGGGATAGACTGTATCTTCAAAGTGGTGAAACCTCACATCATATTTAACTTGGAGATGCTTGATGCTCATTAACTGATTATTTATGAAGTGCTTGTTTAAAAAAAACTATGCTGAAATTCTAGATGCGATACATTTCACTAAGATTTCTCAGACTCAACCAAATACAGGACACTTTATTTCCTGAGGACATGGGAGTTTGGCTATATTCACTGTATTTAGAAAATTATTCAAAAACTTTAGAAGTCAGACTGAGCCAACCTGGATTTGGGCACATTTGCTACAATTTTAGCATTTCATCTGTTTATTTCTCAATATCTAGCCAGATTAGAAAGTCTTCTCATTGCAAATGACACAGCTACACATTCAAATGAATGGAAACAAATGGACTTGACAATGTGTGTACCTTTTTTTTTTTTTTTTGTCACCAATCAGATCACACTTTTCTCATTAATAGAAAAAATGTGTATATTGACAGCAATGAAGAAATTAAGAAGAGTAAAGTCATGGTGACTGACAGCTGGTTTTCTTAAGAGCTGACTACCATGATTTTGAACTTGTTGTACGTGTGTGTTAAGCCTGAGTGGGCTGAGCTAGCCAACCCCAGAATTTGACCAGATTATTATTTTTGCCTCATCATTTTCCCATTGTGGTGCTCTCACCAACTCCTCTGCAGAGAAGGCAGAAGCCTTGCAATCATCTATTAGGAGTTTTTTTTTTTTTCGCTAGAGATTTATTTTGGTTTTGTTGTTTGTTATACTTCACATAACAGATGTTCTGGCCTTTTTTTTTTTTTCACATAATACCACTGTGAGTCTCATGTTATCCTTAAAAACTTACTAAATTTTAGATGGTCCCTCTGAAATGACTTCCAGTAGGCCCCTTTCTCATAATTTGTAATGGTGCATTAGAATGAGAACAATGTGGGAAAGGGTCTGTTTATGCATGTGCGTTATAAAGTTGGAATTAATTACTGCAGAAAGATAATTACCCCACCATTGGAGTCAGAAAGTCTATACATCAACTACAAAAAAATGAAAGAAAGTATGACTTTTCCACTTCTGCCCTGAATTTATAAATAGTATTAAATGGTGCTAGTAATCTCATTGAGGAATATTCTAGACACAAGTTGAGGACCTGCTTTTAATCAAACATGTGTGTCACAGCCAAAGATAGAAAGCATAACCATTGGTTTCTTCTGGGGAAAAAAGCTAAGATGCTCTGACTTAAGGGTTTTTAATGATCTGACATTAAGAGTCACTGATTGGCTTATTTCCCACTGCCTCTGTAATTTGGAAGCACTTTCAGGATTCAGATTCACTCAGAGTCAGCTTGCTGATTGCAGGTCAGCGTGGACCTTAACTGCCACTTGCCACAGTCTTCCTTGGGGACTCACATGTTACCTGATTCTTTGTTCTTATAGTGGTCGGGGGTAGGAGGAGCTGGTTGTGTTTTCTGTCCTGTCACTGAAGGAAGCACACATTGTAAAGAAGCATCTAATGTGCTACAAGGCCTGTGTAAGGGTGGTTAAACAAACAAAGCATTGAGTGGCCTTTCAGGCTGACCTATTTCTCTTTCCTAATTGGGGAAGAGAACAAACTGACAAAATTGATGGGCCTTAAGGATCAATTTCCTCCTCATCAGGTCATTGCTTCCCACAAAAGATCCAAAGGCCATAGGTTAAATTCCACACCCTGACAGTGGCCACCCCATCAGCTGGGGCCCTAGTCGGGGAGTCTTGAGATTCCCATACAGACATGATGGGCCTAGACCTCGAATAAATCCCTGTCCCCAATATCACCAGTCATCTCTATCAGGAACAACACAATAGGCCCCTTTGTGGGGTCTTGCTCCCAACTTAGGTCAAAAATGGTAGAGAATGTTCCATCCTCTGAAGGGAGGATGGACAACATACTCTATGCTACACCTGAGGAAGATGGGTCCTGATATCAGGGCAGCTTGGATTCCTACTCACGACCACAGAATGTGAGCTCAGATCTACAGGGATGCAGAGGTCACATAGGCTCCTAAGCTGAATATGGGCCCCAGATCACATCAAATTGATGGGGTTTACAGTCAACAGTATTTATACACCTTTCCCATATTTGGGAACTACTCTCTTCCCTGATCCAACTTTCTGGTCCTTTTTCCATCTATGATATCATCTCCCCAGACAATAACTTGGATCCACATGCATTTCAGATTTCAGGCTCAGGGGAAAAAAAAAACTAGTATAGTCACAGGCCCTTTGTAATAGAACCAAAATATGGCTACTAGCTATCTACAAAATGGAGATAGCTCTTCATCTGAACTATTCCAGCCTTTAGGTTCATGATTACTCAACAACCTGTTTGACGTGAAATGTTAATTCTCTTTTCATCCACCAGGTTCCAGATGCTATCATTATGCCAACCAGACTTCCCTGGACAGACAACCCCACCAATGTGTCCTGGAGCCTTGTTTCCCCAGAGCCCCATCCCACTAAGGAAACAGAGAGACAGGCTAAAAGTATGGATCGACTTACCAATGCCCATGTTCAGCGGGGAAGCAATTTCAGAAGCCAGACCTTCCACCTTCTGCATCCTACAATGACCCTGGGTCCATACTCCTAGAGGGATAAATAGGAAAGCTATCAGGGGAGGGGAGAGAATACAGAGTTCTTGTGGTGGGAATTGTGTGGAGTTATACTCCTCTTATCCTATCCTAAAAAAATAAATGAATTCCACACCCATAGCTCAACCATTCAGTTAATTGGCAGTGGCCAATTTGGTATTGTTTCTCACTTTTTCCCTCTGAGATGCCCCTTAGCCCCATGGCTCTACTCATTTCACTTCTCCTTTCTACTTCTTCCAGTGTCCCATCTGCATTCCATGCTGCCTGCTCTCTTTCTTCTGCTAGCATTTGCCCTTCTTCCATAGCCAGTCAACAGCATCAGGTTGAAAGCTGTCAGGAGCTGCTTGTTGCTGGCTTTGAAAGTGACTGGGATCCATGTGGATTCAGTCGGGCTAGGAAGGATTATCAGTTTCCCCAATGAATGGGTACTCATGGGATGCACCACGAGAAGGTCGATACAATGCAACCCTGCTCTCTTGACCTTTGGCATCTATCACGGGAATTCTTTCATAGTGTCTCTATGTCCCTGAAGAGATTTTTGAAAGTGACAGAAAGTGCCATTCAAACTGGCAAATGCTGGGGGGTGGGGAAATGTTGGTTTTGTAACTAAACTGAGTCCATGGTGGTTATGGTTTACTGGACAACCAGGTCTAAGTTTCAAATATAATGCCTGAAATCGAGTTTTTCTCCCTCTGTTTCTAAGTTGCATATCTTTGGTGCTGATTTTGTGCTCAAAACATGACTGCCAGTAGCTCCCAAGTTGCCATCCTTCTAGCCTCCCATGCAGTGAGAGACTCCTGTCTTAGGACTATTTCCCAATCAAAATATCATTGAATTAATGACAAAACAATTCTGTGAGCTAATGTGGCTGGACTGAAATTATATCCTCCAATTCTGAGCAGGGGGTGGAGTGGAATCTACTGGAAGCACCAGAACTCCTGGTGAGGAGGTTTCCCCTGAAGTGGATACCACCAACAGACATATAAATGTGCCCTCAGACACATGTCTTCCCAGAGGATCATAAGCCATCTCGACGACTGACATCTCAACTCCTGTATCTGTGCTTACCCCAGATCTGAGTGCTGTACCCATGATTCAGTAGGTACTTCATAAGGATGTCAAATTGGTTATGCGAAGAGACTTTCATGCCCGAAGCACCAAAGTCCCAGGTTCAATTCCCCAGCACCACCATAAGCCAAGGCTGAGCAATGCTCTGGTAAAAGGAAAAAAAGAAAAAAGAAGCTGATAAGAGCCCACACAGACTATGGAACTAGTACAACCAAAAGCCAGAAATAACAGTTTTAGAATTGTGGCTGATGGACACCTTGTCCTACCGTGTTTTCTTCTGGCTGGCAAGTACCATCCAGCTCACTGTGGCGGCATCTGTAGACATAGGCTCTAAGAGCCACATGTTGTAGCAGGTGCCTGAAACTGCCAGAACAGATGGCCAAGCAGGAGCCTAACTGGCAGTTTGCTGGGTGAAATTTCCATTCACTAGAAAGAATTCACAGTGTTTCTGTGATTCTCCTTATGGTCCTTATCTCTAAGCCATGTCCTTGGCTTTGTATTGAGTTTATTTAAGATCGAGTTATTTCATAAAAGAAAGAGACAGAGAACCCAGAGCAATGTTTGACCTCAGACTTATAAATTATGCACTACTTGCTGAGTCACCACTATACCCATTATGAAAACTCTTAAAAAGAAAACTCTTAAAAGTCTTTATATACTTCTATGGATTGAACTCATGACCATGTGCATGCTAGTCCTATATTTTCCCACTAAGTCACCTTCCTGGTCTGTTATTGACTTTTGATTACTTGGAATTGATCCTGGTAGAAGGATGTTTCCCTTTCCATAAAAATTGGGGGGGACAACTATTTTAACTGGGATTCTAGAAGATAGAACAATAACATTGATTTTTTCTTTTATTTTTTTCTCATTTGGTGGCGTTAGGGCCTCACATGCGATTATTTCACTCCTCCCAGGATATTTTTTTCATTCAGATAGAGAAACAGCGGGAAAGATACCATACTACTGAAGTTTTCCTTAGCAATATCATACTTGCATGTATCATCAAATTTCAAATCTGAGCCCCCAGAGACTTCTGGAGGCAGGGCTACGAGCAGCAGCGGATTTGTTTCTCTCCTCTCCTCTCCTCTCTTCTCCTCTCCTGGATCAACTAGGAATACCAAAGGAGACCACCTGGGACTGAAACAAGACAGGACTAGAATGACTACAGGAACCCACCAAAGCACCACTGAGTGCAAACACACGTGGCTGGTGACAGAGAGGAGCCTAGGGAGAGACTAAGTGGCTGGTAACAGTCCGGCAGTCTATCAGTTGAGACACCACCTCCAGTCTGTTCCACCAACAAGGGGACAGCTGAAGGGAGGAGAGGACTCCCTGGAGACTCACCAAGTGCAACCCTGCATCTCCATTGCTACTGCCCTCAGAATCTGGAGCAGTGGCAGGAAGGGACACCAGGGGACAGAGATCTAACCAGGAAACTCAGGAGAAGACCTATACCTCAGTGGCATAGCTGTGGGGCTGTGAAAGTCTCTTTGCATAACTACCAGACTATCTCTGCCATACCCTGCCTTATCTCTTGGTCAGGAGTTAGTGATTAAGTTAAGAAGCCTACTTATAGTTAGAAGCCCTCAGGCTCCCATAGCCTACAGAGAAGAAAAAAAAATTTTAAAAGAGGCTTTTAGGTCACTGAGCTCCAACTCAGGAATTAAAATATTAGTGAAACAACTATTAACTTCCACCACTGTGAACCCTTTAATTACCTTACTTAGACACAAGTCAATCCAGGAAATAGTGATCAGTAATTTGAAAAGTACTAAGAGAGGGAACTCATAACATAATATATAAAATGGGTAAACCAACAAGAAGAAATATTGGAGAAACTAACCAGGACAACAGTCCAGCTAAAAGCCCCCCAAAGGGTGAAACACAAAATAACGAGTTCGACATCCAAACATTAGCTAAGGAAATCATCACAAGAGTTAGTAAAGAGTTTGAAAGAATTGTAATCAGAAATACAGAAACAACAAATGAGACTCTGGAAGAAAACACTAACTATCTCAAGGTTATTAGAGAGCTGAAAGCTGAAATAGCTGAGCTAAGAACACAACTAGCTGAACAAGCTAAAACAGTATCAGAACAGGGAAACAAAATAGATGAACTCCAGAAAACAGTAGAGGACGGAGAGAATAGAATCGATGAGGCTGAAGACAGAATTAGCAAGATTGAGGACGAATTAGAGACAACTAAAAAAGAAGTAAGAGATCTCAAAAAGAGATTAAGAAATGCTGAAAACAACAACAGAGACCTATGGGATGACTTCAAAAGAAACAATATACACATTATTGGCTTACCAGAGTAAAAAAGAGAAGGATAGGAAGAAAGTGTTCTTCAGGCCATAATAGCTGAAAACTTTTCTAGTCTAGACAACATCAAAGACATAAAGATTCAAGAAGCCCAGAGAGTTCCAAACAGAATTAACCCAGACTTAAAAACACCAAGATACATCATATTTAGAATGGAAAGGAATAAGGATAAAGAAAAGATCCTGGAGGGGTTCCCGGAAGATGGCGGACTAAGAAGCTGTTAGTGACTTGAGCTCTGACCACATCTTCTGGAAACGGTAGGATTTTCTGCCTTTAGTAGGCCAGTCAATAAGGGGTCCTAGCAGTGACACCAAGGAGGTGACTATAACTTAATTTGGGTTAAGAAATAAAGTAGAAAGCTTCCTGGGCCAGTGGGGAGTGGGAGTGGGTGGGAGGGATAGGTCACAGTCTTTTGGTGGTGGGAATGGTGTTTATGTACACTCCTAGCAAAATGTAGACATATAAATCACTAGTTAATTAATATGAGGGGGAAAATCAATTGTATGTCTCAAAGTTTTTCAAAACACAAACTGCATCTTTTTAATATATAGGCTGTGTATTTGATATGTGGACTCTCTCAAAAGCCTAGACCAAGTAGATTAGAAGCATCCAATAGCACAGCTATATACAAGATACTGGATACTGTACAGCAAACCCTAACAAAAGGACTTTTCAAAGTTAACCCAATTACCTAATAATGTGATGATAACATTAACTGTCAATTGTCTTTTGGAACCCTAAGACAGCAGGAACCTCACATCTCCACTATAGAGCCCGTACTTACCCCAGTCCTGGAACCCTTGGATAGGGCCCACTTTCCCGTATGCCTCTCCCAATCCATACCAAATAATATTGCATCTGCCAATCACAACCTAACCAACACAACGATTGCCACCTCAACATGCTTCACTTCAGACTGTGTCCAGAGACTTCACGTGTGGAATGACAACCCTTCAGCTTCATTACTCGGGTGAGACCTTTCCTTTTATAGTACACTCTAATTTCATCTCAGGTAGTTCACTTTCTAACAAAGTCCCATAACCTAGATATACACCAGTTTCTGTGAGAGAGAGCTTATATTCACACGTATCCATAAACTACTGCAAAATATATACCTGAAAGCAGAAGTACACTAGAATTTGCAGTGAGTACCTCCATAACACTTCCTCTCCACTATTCCAAGCTTTGGGTTCATGATTGTTCAACAATTTGTTTGGCTTCGTATGTTAACTCTCTTTTCAATCACCAGGTTCCAGATGCCACCAGGATGCTGGCCAGGCTTCCCTGGATTGAAGACCCCACCAATTTATCCTGGAGCTCAGCTTCCCCAGAGACCCACCCTACTAGGGAAAGAGAGAGGCAGACTGGGAGTATGGACTGACCAGTCAATGTCCATGTTCAGCAGGGAAGCAATTACAGAAGCCAGACCTTCTACCTTCTGCAACCCCCAATGACCCTGAGTCCATGCTCCCAGAGGGATCTTTCCCAATGGGAAAGCTATCAGGGGAGGGGGTGGGTTATGGAGATGGGGTGGTGGGAAATGTGTGGAGTTGTACCCCTCCTACCTTATGGTTTTGTTAATTAATCCTTTCTTAAATTAAAAAAAATAATAAAAATAAGAAATAGAGTAGAAAAAAAGGGAACAAAAAATTTTTTTCCTTTTAATTATTAAGCACACCGCCTCCCCCTTCCCCCCCCCATAACCAGTCCCTGGGGATCAGCTCCTAGCAAGCTCCCCTGCTGAGCTTCTGTCTATACCAAATTCCTGTCCCACCAGGGAGTATCATTCATTCTAAGTCTATACCCTTCTGAAAACTCTCGCCTTTTTCTTTCTAAGTAGCCAATGCCCCCACCTCACCCCGCATAGCTAATTACATAATTAAAAATAAATAAATTAATTAAAAACTCTTTCCTTTCACCGCTCTTTTATGACTGTTCTTTTTCTTATCTTTTTCTTTTTTCTCTCTTTCTTTTTTTTATTCTTTTTTTATCATTCTTGTCATCCTTTCTTCCTTAATCCTACAGCTTCCAAAGCCACAGGCCCCAGCCCCCACACCACCAAACAGTGTGCTTTTTTGAATTCACTGATACACATTTGGGAATTATTTTTGGGAAGAATTCTGACTCAGTGTGGACTCCCACTGTGAGTGTCTCTGCTCAACTTCCCTTCCTCCTTTAGCCACCCCTAGAATATACAGTGGATAGTAGATTTGCATAACTGTCTATTTCAGCTATCCTTGTTTAGTCCTGAGTTTTTGGGTTTTTTTTTCTAATTCTTAACAATCAGCTGCCTCTGATCATGAAGTTTGAGGTAATCTGGGACACGGTTTTTTTTTTTTACCCTGCTCTATTTTATTATTAATATTATATAAAGGCATATATCTTCCCCCCTTTAGGTTGTTCAGAATTAACTCTTAGGGTATCTTTCATTGCTAGGGTAGTGGGCATCTTATCTATTGTGGAGGACTTATCTCCTTACTCCTACCTCCTCTACAGACTCTCCCCTCCCTCCTCCTCCTAGCTAATTAAAAGAAATTAAATTAAAAATAAAGTAATCAAAAAAAAAACCTTTCCTTCAACTGCTCTTTAATTACAGCTCTTTTTCTTATCTTTTCCCTTTTCTCTCACTTGTCTCTTTTTTCTTTATTTTCTTTTTCTCTTTTTTTTTTAATATATCTTGTCATACACTTCTTCCTTCCTTCTTCTTTGCCTTTCTGAATTTGTGAATTATTTGGGGGAAGAAATCTGACTCAAAGTGGACTCTCTATGTGTGTATCTCCGCTCTACTTCCCTTTCCCCTCTTGTTACCCCTAGAATATACAGTGGATAGTAGATTTGCATAACTGTCTATTCTTGCTATCCCTTCTTTCTTTTCTCTTTCTTCTTCACTGGAATTTGGTTACTATTCTTTCACGGACTGGAGAAATTGTTTGGCTAACTGGTAGTGATTAAACTGCTTCAATACTTGCTTCAGTTGCTACTTTAATTCCTGAGGTTGGTGAGTCCAATTGTCATAAAGGTATTTAGTACAGTGTTGCTTGTACTCAAGACACAACAGCTGAGGAACAACAGAGCATAAAAAAAGAAACACATAAATCAAAAATATGGGTAGATCAAAAACAAATAAAACTGCTACTCCAATGAATGAAGACAAGAGCCAGAAGAAACTACAAATCAGCCAGAAGTAACCATAGATAAGAAAAGTATGCAAGCAATAATAAACTTATTAATCACAGAAATGAAAACAACATTGGAGGAAAGGAATGGCAGTATTAGGAAAACAACAGTTGAGACCCCTAAGGAAAATACTGATTATCTTGAGGCAATTAGAGAACTGAAATCTGAAATAGCTGTAATGAAGAAAGAAGCTGAGGCAAGGGAAAGCAGACTAACAGAAGCAGAAAACAGAATTAGTCAGACAGAGGATGAGTTAGAGAAAACTAAGAAAAGGTGAAAGAGCTTAAAAAGAGATTGAGAGACACTGAAAACAACAACAGAGACATATGGGATGATCTCAAAAGAAGTAACATTCACATAATTGGCCTGCCAGAGGAAGAAAGAGAGGAAGGGAAAGCAAACATTCTAGAGGAAATAATAGAAGAAAATTTCCCAGACCTGAATAACAGAAAGGACATCAAGATTCAAGAGGCCCAGAGAGTACCAAACAGAATCAACCCAGACCTGAAGACAGCAAGACACATCATAGTCACAATGAGAAGAAGTAAAGATAAAGAAAGTATCCTAAAGGCTGCAAGAGAGAAACAAAAAGTCACATACAAGGGAAAACCTATAAGATTATCTGCAGACTTTTCCACTCAAACTCTAAAAGCCAGAAGAGAATGGCAAGATATCTATTGAGCCCTGAATGAAAAAGGGTTTCAACCAAGGATAATATATCCTGCTAGACTTTCATTCCAACTAGACGGAGGGATCAAAACCTTCTTAGACAAACAACAGTTAAAGGAGGCAACCATCACCAAACCGGCCCTGAAAGAGGTTCTAAAAGACCTCTTATAAACAAGAACATCACTACAATACTGGCAATATATCAGAGCAAACAAAAAAAAATTGTTTTTGAACAATGGCACTACAATACATTAAATCCATAATATCAATAAATGTCAATGGCTTAAACTCACCCATCAAAAGGCACAGAGTTGGGGGATGGATCAGAAAACATAATCCAACCATATGCTGCTTGCAAGAATCCCATCTGTCACAACAAGATAAACCCAGACTTAAAGTGAAAGGATGGAAAACTATCATACAGGCTAACAGACCACAAAAAAGGGCAGGAACAGCCATTCTCATCTCAGACATGATAGATTTTAAATTAAATAAAGTAATAAAAGATAGGCAAGGACATTACATAATGATTAGAGGATCAATCAGCCAAGAAGACTTAACAATCCTTAACATCTATGCACCCAATGAGGGACCATCTAAATACGTCAAGCACTTACTGAAAGAATTTCAAAAATACATCAATAGTAATACAACAATAGTGGGAGACTTCAATACCCCACTCTCATACTTAGACAGATCAACAAAGCAGAGAACCAACAAAGATACAAGAGAATTGAATTAAGAGATTGACAAACTAGACCTCTTGGACATTTTCAGTGTCCTTCACCCAAAAAACTGGAATACACTTTCTTTTCAAATCCACATAACACATACTCAAGGATAGACCACATGTTAGGCCACAAAGACAGCATCAATAAATTCAAGAACATTGGAATCATCCCAAGTATCTTCTCAGACCACAGTGGAGTAAAACTAACATTTAACAACAAACAGAAAATTATTAAAAGACACAGAATTTGGAAACTAAACAACATACTCCTTAAGAACCACTGGGTCAGAGATTCACTCAAGCAGGAAATTCAAATGTTCCTGGAAACAAATGAAAATGAAGTCACAACCTATCAAAATATTTGGGACACAGCTAAAGCAGTACTGAGAGGGAAACTTATAGACATACAATCACATATTAAACACCAAGAAGAAGCTCAAATGAACGACTTTACTGCACACCTCAAGAACTTAGAGGAAGAGGAACAAAGGAACCCTAAAGCAACCAGAAGAACAGAAATCACTAAAGTTAGAGCAGAAATAAACAACATCGAAAATAAAAGAACCATACAAAAGATCAATGAAGCCAAATGTTGGTTCTTTGAAAGATTAAACAAAATTGACAAACCCCTAGCCAGACTCACCAAACAAAAAAGAGAGAACACTCAAATTAATAGCATTGTAAATGATGGAGGAGATATCACAACTGACACCACAGAAATCCTGCAAAACTTCTATAAAGAACTATACACCACCAAGCTAGAGAATCTGGAAGAAATGGAACAATTCCTAGAAGCATATGCCCTTCCAAAACTGAACCAAGAAGAACTACAAAATCTAAATGCACCAATCACAGACAAAGAAATTGAAACCGTTATTAAGAACCTCCCCAACAACAAAAGTCCTGGACCAGATGGCTTCACAAATGAATTCTACAAAACTTTCAGGAAACAGTTAGTACCCATACTTCTTAAGGTTTTCCATAAGATTGAAGAAACATGAATACTCCCTTCCACCTTCTATGAAGCCAACATCACCCTGTTACCAAAAGCTGATAGGGACAGAACAAAAAAAGGAAAACTAAAGACCAATATCTCTGATGAACATAGATGCCAAAATGTTAAACAAGATCTTGGCCAACTGGATACAGCAACATATCAAAAAGATTGTTCATCACGACCAAGTGGGATTCATTCCAGGAATGCAAGGCTGTTTCAACATCTGTAAGTCAATCAATTTCATTTACCACATCAATAAAAGCAAAGCCAAAAACCACATGATTATCTCAATAGATGCAGAGAAAGACTTTGACAAAATCCAACACCCATTCATGCTCAAAACTCTACAAAAAATGGGAATAGATGGAAATTACTCAAGATAGTGGAGTCTATATATAGCAAACCTACAGCCAACATCATACTCAATGGACAGAAGCTGAAAGCATTCCCCCTCAGATCGGGGACTAGACAGGGCTGGCAACTGTCACCGTTACTCTTCAACATAGTACTGGAAGTTCTTGCCATAGCAATCAGGCAAGAGAAAAGAATCAAAGGAATACAGATTGGAAGGAAGAAGTCAAGCTCTCACTATTTGAAGATGATATGATAGTATACATAGAAAAACCTAAAGAATCCAGCAGAAAACTACTCGAAGTTATTAGGCAATATAGCAAGGTATCAGGCTACAAAATCAATGTACAAAAATCAGTAGCATTTCTTTATGCAAACACTAAATCTGAAGAAGAAGACATCCAGAAATCACTCCCATTTACTGTTTCAGCAAAATCAATCAAATACCTAGGAATAAAGTTGACCAAAGAAGTGAAAGACTTGTATGCTGAAAACTATGAGTCATTACTCAAGGAAATAGAAATTGATACCAAGAAATGGAAAGATATCCCATGCTCATGGATTGAAAGAATAAATATCATCAAAATGAATATTCTCCCCAGAGCCATATACAAATTTAATGCAATACCCATCAAAGTTCCACCAAGCTTCTTTAAGAGAATAGAACAAACACTACAGTCATTTATCTGGAACATGAAAACACCTAGAATTGCCAAAACCATCTTGGGGAAAAGAAACAGAAATGGAGGCATCACACTCCCAGACCTTAAACTATATTCTAAAGGCATCATCATCAAAACAGCATGGTACTGGAACAAAAATAGGCACACAGACCAGTGGAACAGAATTGAAAGCCCAGAAATAAATCCCCACACCTATGGACATCTAATATTTGATAAGGGGGCCCAAAGGATTAAATGGAAAAAGGAGGCTCTCTTCAATAAATGGTGCTGGGAAAACTGGGTTGTAGCATGCAGAAGAATGAAATTGAACCACTTTATCTCACCAGAAACAAAAATCAACTCCAAATGAATCAAATACCTAGATGTCAGACCAGAAACAATCAAATACTTAGAGGAAAACATTGGTAAAACAGTTTTCCACCTACACCTCAAGGACATCTTTGATGAATCAAACCCAATTGCAAGGAAGACTAAAGCAGAAACAAACCAATGGGACCACATCAAATTAAAAAGCTTCTGCACATCCAAAGAAACTATTAAACAAACAAATAGACCCCTCACAGAATGGGAGAATATCTTCACATCCCATACATCAGACAAGAAACTAATCGCCAAAATATATAAAGAGCTCAGCAAACTTAGCACCAAAAAAGCAAATGACCCCATCCAAAAATGGGCAGAGTATATTAACAAAACATTCACTACAGAGTAGATCCAAAAGGCTAACAAACACATGAAAAACTGCTCTAGGTCACTGATTGTCAGAGAAATGCAAATTAAGACAACACTAAGATACCACCTCACTCCTGTAAGAATGGCATACATCAAAAAGGACAGCAGCAACAAATGCTGGAGAGGTTGTGGGGACAGAGGAACCCTTTTACATTGCTGGTGGGAATGTAAATTGGTACAGCCTCTGTGGAGAGCAGTCTGGAAAACTCTCAGAAGGCTAGACATGGACCTTCCATATGATCCAGTAGTTCCTCTCCTGGGGTTATAACCCAAGGACTCCATAACACCCAACCAAAAAGAGGTGTGTACTCCTATGTTCATAGCAGCACAATTCATAATAGCTAAAACCTGGAAGCAACCCAGGTGCCCAACAACAGATGAGTGGCTGAGAAAGCTGTGGTATATATATACACAATTGGAATACTATGCAGCTATCAAGAACAATGAACCCGCCTTCTCTGACCCTTCTTGGACAGAGCTAGAAGGAATTATGTTAAGTGAGCTAAGTCAGAAAGATAAAGATGAGTATGGGATGATCCCACTCATCAACAGAAGTTGAGGAAGAAGATCTGAAAGGGAAACTAAAAGCAGGACCTGACCAAATTGTAAGTAGGGCAAGAAAGTAAAAACCCTGTGGTGAGGGGTAGACATGCAGCTTCCTGGGCCAGTGGGCGGTGGGAGTGGGTGGGAGGGATGGGTCACAGTCTTTTGGTGGTGGGAATGGTGTTTATGTACACTCGTAGTAAAATGTAGTCATATATATCACTAGTTAATTAATACGAGAGGGGGAAAATTAATTGTATGTCTCGAAATTTTTCAAAACACAAACTGAATCTTTTCAATATTGCAGACTCTCTCAAAAGCCTAGACCAAGTAGATTAGAAGCATCCAATAGCACAGCTATATACAAGATACTGGGTTCTGTACAGCAAACCCTAACAAAAGGACTTTTCAAAGTTAACCCAATTACCAAATAATGTGATGATAACATTAACTATCAATTGTCTTTTGGAACCCTAAGACAGCAGGAACCTCACATCTCCAGTATAGAGCCTCTACTTCCCCCAGTCCTGGAACCCTTGGATAGGGCCCACTTTCCTGTATGCCTCTCCCAATCCATATCAAATAATATTGCATCTGCCAATCACAACCTAACGATTGTGACCTAACCTAATCACAACGCAACGATTGCCACCTCAACATGCTTCACTTCAGACTGTGTCAAGAGACTTCACGTGTGGAATGATGACCCTTCAGCTTCATTACTCGGGTGAGACCTTTCCTTTTATAGTACACTCTAATTCCATCTCAGGTGGTTCACTTTCTAACAAAGTCCCAAAACCTAGATATACACCAGTTTCTGTGTGAGAGAGCATATGTTCACATGTATCCATAAACTACTGCAAAATATATACCTGAAAGGAGAAGTACACTAGAGTTTGCAGTGAGTACCCCCCTAACACTTCCTCTCCACTATTCCAAGCTTTGGGTCCATGATTGCTCAACAAATTGTTTGGCTTCGTATGTTAACTCTCTTTTCAGTCACCAGGTTCCAGATGTCATCAGGATGCTTGCCAGGCTTCCCTGGATTGAAGTCCCCACCAATGTATCCTGGAGCTCCACTTCCCCAGAGACCCACCCTACTAGGGAAAGAGAGAGGCAGACTGAAGTATGGACCAACCAGTCAACACCCATGTTCAGCTGGGAAGCAATTACAGAAGCGAGACCTTCTACCTTCTGCAACCCACAAGGACCCTGGGTCCATGCTTCCAGAGTGATAGAGAATGGGAAAGCTATCAGGGGATGGGGTGGGATATGGAGATTGGATGATGGGAATTGTGTGGAATTGTACCCCTCCTACCCTATGGTTTTGTTAATTAGTACTTTCTTAAATAAAAAAAAAGAAAAGAAGATCCTGAAGGCTGCAAGAGAAAAACAAAGAGTCACCTACAGAGGAAAACCCATAAGATTAGCAGCAGACTTCTCCACACAAACACTACAGGCCAGAAGAGAATGGCAAGATATCTATTGAGTGCTCAATGAGAAAGGCTTTCAACCAAGAATACTATATCCTGCTAGACTGTCATTCAGACTAGAGGGAGGCATCAAAACCTTCTCAGACAAGCAACAGTTGAAGGAAGCAACCATCACCAAGCCTGCCCTGAAAGAAGCTCTGAAAGTTCTTCTATAAACACTCAGACCATCATAAATAGGATATATATCATAGCACTCTAAAACTCTACAAGAATGGCATTAAAATATCTTCAATCTTTGATATCAATAAATGACAGTGGCCTGAATTCTCCTATTAAAAGACACAGAGTAGGAAGATGGATCAGAAAACATAACCCAACAATATGATGTCTACAGGAAACCCATCTAACTCAACAAGACAAACACAGACTTAAAATGAAAGGATGGAAAACTATCGTACAAGCCAATGCCCACAAAAAAGGGCAGGAACAGCTATTCTCATATCTGACATGATAGACTTTAAAGTATATAAGATTAAAAAAGATAGGAATGGACACTACTTAATGCTCAGAGGATCAGTCAATCAAGAGGACTTAACAATTATTAACATCTATGTACCCAATGAGAAGCCATCTAAATACACCAAACGTCTACTGAAAGAGCTACAGCAATATATTAACAACAACACAGTCATAGTAGGGGACTTCAACACCCCACTCTCTCAACTTGACAGATCATCCAGGCAGAAAATCAATAAAGACATAAGGGAGCTAAATGAAGAGATAGATAAACTAGAACTATTGGACATTTTCAGAGTCATTCATCCCAAGAAACTGGAATACACATTTCACTCAAATCCACATGGGTCATTCTCAAGGATAGACCACATGTTAGGCCACAAAGACAGCATCAGCAAATTCAAGAGCATTGAAATCATCCCAAGCATCTTCTCAGACCACAGTGGAATTAAACTAACACTTAACAATCAACAAAAGATCAGTAACAGTCCCAAAATGTGGAAGCTCAACAGTACACTTCTTAACAACTTCTGGGTCAAAGAGGAAATCAAGGAAGAAATCAAAATGTTTCGAGACTTCAATGAAAATGAAGACACAAACTATCAAAATATTTGGGACACAGCTAAAGCAGTTCTGAGAGGGAAGTTCATAGCAATATAAGCACACATTAAAAAACAAGAAAAAGCACAAATAAACATCTTGATTGCACATCTTAAAGACCTAGAAGAAGAACAACAAAGGAACCCTAAAGCAACCAGAAGGACAGAAATCACTAAAGTTAGGGCAGAAATAAATAACATTGAGACTAAGAAAACCATACAAAAGATCAACGAAAGTAAATGCTGGTTCTTCGAAAGAGTGAACAAAACCGACAAACCCTTAGCCAGACTCACAAAACAAAAAAGGGAGAAGACCCAAATAAATCGGATAGTAAATGAAAGAGGAGATATCACAACAGACACTGCAGAAATTCAACATATCATGCGAGGCTTCTATAAACAAATAGATGCCACAAAGCTAGAGAACCTGGAAGAAATGGACGATTTCCTAGATACCTACCAACTTCCAAAACTAAGTAAAGGGGAAGTGGATAACATGAACAGGCCCATCACAGCCAATGAAATTGAAACAGTTATCAAAAACATCCCCCAAAATAAAAGTCCTGGACCAGATGGTTTTACAAATGAATTCTACAAAGCCTTCAAAGAAGAACTAATACCTCTACTTTTAAAAGTCTTCCAGAAGATTGAAGACACTAGAATACTCCCTGCCACCTTCTATGAAGCTAACATCACTCTGATACCAAAAGCATACAGAGACATAACCAAAAAAGAAAACTACAGACCAATATCTCTGATGAACATAGATGCTAAAATACTGAACAAAATTCTAGCCAAGCGGATACAGCAGTATATTAAAAAGATGTTCATCATGACCAAGTGGGATTTATTCCAGGCATGCAAGGTTGCTTTAATATATGTAAATCAATCAATGTGATCCACCACATCAACAAAAGCAAGACCAAAAACGACATGGTCATATCAATAAATGCAGAGAAAGCCTTTGACAAAATACAACATTCCTTTACGATCAAAACACTACAAAAAATGGAATAGATGGATAATTCCTGAAGATAGTGGAGTCTATATATAGCAAACCTATAGCTAACATCATACTCAATGGTGAAAAACTAGAAGCATTTCCTCTCAGATCAGGTACTAGACAGGGCTGCCCACTATCACCATTACTATTCAACATAGTGTTGGAAGTTCTTGCCATAGCAATCAGGCAGGAGCAAGGAATTAAAGGGATACAGATTGGAAGAGAAGAAGTCAAACTCTCCCTATTTGCAGATGACATGATAGTATACACATAAAAACCTAAGGAATCCAGCAAGAAGCTTTTGGAAATCATCAGGAAATACAGTAAGGTGTCAGGCTACAAAAGTAACATTCAAAAGTCAGTGGCATTCCTCTATGCAAACACTAAGCTAGGAGAAATTGAAATCAATTCCTTTTACTATAGAAACAAAAACAATAAAATATCTAGGAGTAAACCTAACCAAAGAAGTGAAAGACTTATATACTGAAAATTATGGATCACTACTCAAGGAAATAGAAAAAGACACAAAGAAGGGGAAAGATATTCCATGTTCATGGCTTGGTAGAATTAACATCATCAAAATGAATATACTACCCAGAGCCATGTACAATTTAATGCTATCCCCATCAAGATCCCAAGCACATTTTTTAGGAGAATAGAACAAATGCTACAAATGTTTATCTGGAACCAGAAAAGACCTAGAATTGCCAAAACAGTCTTGAGAAAAAAGAACAGAACCGGAAGCATCACACTCCCAGATCTCAAACTGTATTATAGGGCCATTGTCATCAAAACTGCTTAGTACTGGAACATGAATAGACACACTGACCAGCGGAATAGAATTGAGAGCCCAGAAGTGAGTCCCCACACCTATGGACATCTAATCTTTGACAAAGGGGCTCAGACTATTAAATGGGGAAAGCAGAGTCTCTTCAACAAATGGTGTTGGAAACAATGGGTTGAAACATGCAGAAGAATGAAACTGAACCACTGTATTTCACCAAATACAAAAGTAAATTCCAAGTGGATCAAGGACTTGGATGTTAGACCACAAACTATCAGATATTTAGAATTAAATATTGGCAGAACTCTTTTCCGCATAAATTTTAAAGACATCTTCAATGTAACTAACCCAGTTACAAAGAAGACTAAGGCAATAAACCTATGGGAGTACATCAAATTAAAAAGCTTCTTCACAGCAAAAGAAACCACTACCCAAAACAAGAGACCCCTCACAGAATGGGAGAAGATCTTTACATGCCATATATCAGACAAGAGTTTTATAACCAACATATATAAAGAGCTTGCCAAACTCAACAAAAAGACGACAAATAACCCCATCCAAAAATGGGGGGAGGACATGGACAGAATATTCACCACAGAAGAGATCCAAAAGGCTGAGAAACACATGAAAAAATGCTCCAAGTCTCTGATTGTCAGAGAAATGCAAATAAAGACAACAAGGAGATACCATTTCACTGCTGTGAGAATGTCATACATCAGAAAAGGTAACAGCAGCAAATGCTGGAGAGGGTGTGGGGTCAAAGGAACCCTCCTACACTGCTGGTGGGAATGTAAATTGGTCCAACCTCTGTGGAGAACAGTCTGGAGAACTCTCAGAAGGCTAGAAATGGACCTACCCTATGACCCTGCAATTCCTCTCCTGGGGATATATCCTAAGGAACCCAACACATCCATCCAAAAAGATCTGTGTACACATATGTTCTTGGCAGCACAATTTGTAATATCCAAAACCTGGAAGCAACCCAGGTGTCCAACAACAGATGAGTGGCTGAGCAAGTTGTGGTATATATACACAATGGAATACTACTCAGCTGTAAAAAATGGTGACTTCACTGTTTTCAGCCGATCTTGGATGGACCTTGAAAAAATCATGTTGAGTGAAATAAGTCAGAAACAGAAGGATGAATATGGGATGATCTCACTCTCAGGCAGAAGTTGAAAAACAAGATCATAAAAGAAAACAGAAGTAGAACTTGAAATGGAATTGGCGTATCACACCAAAGTAAAAGACTCTGGGGTGGGTGGGTGGGGAGAATACAGGTCCAGGAAGGATTCAGAGGACCTAGTGGGGGGTTGTATTGTTATATGGGGAACTGGGGAATGTTATGCAGGTACAAATTATTGAATGTAAAACATTAATTCCCCAATAAAAAAAAAGTGAAGAAAAAAAAATCTGAGCCGCAAGCATAGCAAAGCATGTGTTCTGCCTGTGGATCCATCTCCCCAGCTCTAACTTCTTGAATAAAATTAGTCTGGTCTAGAAATTGAACTAGGAGCTAGGAAAACACAAGTGAGCAAAGCCATAAATGGTCCCTGTCCCTTAGATTTTGAAGACAAGGGCAACTAATGACTCAAGCTACCGAAGAACAGGTATGCCCCGTTCACCTCTTCCTGCATTTGCAGTGAGCTACGTGTGTATTGGCCTTCTCTCAGACTGAAGGCTTCACAACTTCCTGGCTGTCTGTGATTGGCTGACAGTCCTACTTTGAGTAAAGTGCTTGCCCTTGTTTTAGTTCTTGGGATATATTTGAAATTCTTGATTGAAAGAAAATTGAATGAAGGATTGCCTCATTCTAGGCAAAGCATAAGCCTGCCTGATTTGCCCTCGATACTGCATCTGAACTGAAATACAACAGATTTTCTTAACTACCTAAATGAAGATAATAGAAGTGTAAGACCTCTTCTTTCCTTATTTATTTATTTATTTATTTCATTTCCACCAGGGTTATAGCTGAGTCTCTGATTGAATAATAACCCACTCTGGGTGGCCTTTTTTTCCCCTTGATTTTTCTGTCTCTTTTTTTGATAGAGAAAGAGAAAAATGAGAGGAAAATGTGGAAGTAGAGAAGGAGAAAGTGAGACGCTTGTAATACTGCTTTACCATTCATGAAGCTCCCTCATCCCGCATGCTGGACTTGGGGGCTTGAACCCTGGTCCTTGTACATGGTAATGTGTGCCCTGTGCTCCAAGTGTAGCACCACCCAGTCTCTTACTCCCTGCCCCCCCTTTTTTTTTGAAGTGTTTGTTCTTAAAATCAAGATGGTCAGCCCTAACCATTTATGTAATTAGAGCCTGTGGGAAAGGAGCTATCATTCTCCATCTGCCTCTAGATCTTCCAATCTAGTTTAAGAGGAAGACATGTTATTTATTGATCTAGGCAGTACTGATTGACCACTTAATACATGCCAGGCAATGTGTTAGGACAAGAGACCCAGAATGAAGTTTGGTCTCTCATAGTCTTCTGAAGTTGACAGTCTTGGAGCAGTATCCTGTGTCTAGGAAGTGTAGATGTAAGGGGATATTGTTTCCTAGCAACTATTCTAAAAATTCTTCAAAACTTGGTGACTTTTGTTCTCTGGCAGAAGTCCAAATCCAAGGTGTCTGCAGAGTTTTTCCCCCTGAAATTCCTGATGAAGAATTCAATCAGTGTCTCTCACCTAGTCTGTAGTACCTGTGGGTAGCTCTGGTGTGCCTGGACTCAGATCACTTCAGTCCTCATCTCTGTCCTCATCTGATCTTCCAGGCCGGGTCTGTGATCCTCTTCTTACTCTCCACACTGTCATCCATCATTGGGTTTATGACCCACCCACCCAATCCAGGGCAATCATATCCTGAGATCCTTCATAAAATTACATCTGCAGAGATCCAATTTCCAAATAAGGTCACATTCACAGGGACAAGAGGTCAGGACTGGGACACTGCTGGATCCACAATAGGGAGTCTCACTGAGTGAGTAAACACCACTCCACCATTCTCCTAACATTGATCTCTTATCCAGTGACCGTAAGTATAATATCGGGCTTTTTTCAGCCTCCTTCCTCCTGTCGCTGACAGCTCAGACTTTCTAAAACTCATAAGTCCCAGCTATGCTGGTTCTAAGTCCTGGGATTCCGGGGTCCTGGGTTAACTAGGTTCAGAAAGAAGGTAGGGACCCCAATGATGCATAGCCAGCAATCACTGAGTGAATGACTACTGAAAAGTCCACATAATGAAAGAACAAAGTTACATTTCCACTGGCAGAAATCATTTTGAGACCTTAATAATCTTTTGCTATATGTCTGCAACTTCAAAAGGAGAAATAACTCAAGATGTTTTAGCAGGGCATACTGGATTTCTGATAGAGTATGTGATATTGTGCTATACTTAGAGTTTAAAACAACAGACAAAATCTAGAGAAATCACCAACAGTTGAGAGGCAGGAAGAAGATTGTGATTAAATATCTAAGGCCAACCAAGACCTGACACAGAGAAATCAGATGAATTAGGAACCCACATCAGCTGTGGACCTCTCACCTAATTTAGAGAAGTGATATTCACAAACACTGTCAATATTTCTGAGTTTACAATCACACCTTTGACTGTTGACTTAAGACATCTAGTTTGGTTCAGGCTACTGGTGATGTTTACACTTTTGAATCTATTATGCATAGAAAAATTAGGGATTATCTTTGACCTGGGTACCACATATTCTTATGCAAAACTAAGTAGGGCTATTTATTCATTTAATCAATTCCATATGTTTGCTATCATCATCACCATGTAGAGCAGGCCTGATTTCTGCTGAGGTCAAACCAACATCATCCTGAGCGTGGGGATGGTGGGTCTGATTGCAAACACAGATAGCCTGGTTGGCATTCACACAGCGTTAAGTCTTCCTGACTTTTGCCACACAATGGCATCATTTTTCCTGAGAGGTCATGCTCCAATTCAAAGACAAAAGCAAGAGAAGAATTTCCTACTTTGTGAAAGTAAAATAATGGGTTGAAGACTTAATTTTGCATTGTTTTTGGTTCTCAATGTGTGGAGGAAGAGCATGAAAACCTTGGTGGAGAAAGGACCTATGAGTACGAGGAATACTGCTCCGACAAATGGGTAATCCAAAGAGTTCTAATTTAATTAAATTCTACACATTTAATTGCGTTTAATTCTACACAACCACACCAACCCCAATGGTGACTACATTTCAGGTACTGCACTAGATGCTCGTGATATAAAGGCAAGTTGTTTACCATCCAGCAGTCATGCAGAAATTCTGAGACAGAAGCTGATTAGGAGACAGAGAATGGGAGAGAGACAGAAATAGGTGCATAGCATGTAGTATCTATTACATACAATGCTATTTCACTCACCTATGGGCCACATATATGATAATTCCCACAGGCTATACTGTACATCCTGTGCATATAGCAGGTCATCCTGCTTTGTGCAGTTACTCTCCCACATCAATGAAACAGCCTAGGGCTACATCTCTCAGAGAAGCTCCCCCTTAAACACTACAGGACTGTGGATATAAAAGCAAAGACAGCTTGGATGAGAAGCCATTGACTCTCTGGAGTTGAAGATTTGAATGTCATTGTGGAGACAGAAACAAATGTTCATATAAGTGTCTTATCTTGGTTTCACAGACTTAAGTAGATTCCTTGGGCAGGACAAATAGATACACACAGTTCCTAAAGATGGAACAAAGGGCATCTAAATCCATGACCCACATATGAGTGAGATCAAGCTCAGTCTCACTCATTATTAGGGAAATGCAAATCAAAACCATAGTGAGATAGCAACTCATACCCATGAGTATGGTCTACTTCAAAAAGACTGGAAACAAGTGTTGATAAGGATGTGGAGGAAAAGGAACTTTGGCACCCTATTGGTAATGTAAATTGGTGCAACCTTTATGGAGAATGGTACGGAGACTGCATATGGAAAATTAACAGGCACCTAGAAAAATAGCATCAGTGAGGATACAGCAGATTGTCTTTCTTGAGGCACCAGAGGTCCTGAGCTCAATCCCCAGCACAACCATAAACTATAATTGAGCAGATATTAAATAAAATGAAGTAAAAATGAGAATCATGCAATACTAAAAGACATAAAAACACAAATTCTAAAAGACATCTTCACCCTTATGTTCATAGCATCCTTATTTGCAATAACCAAAACATGGACTCACTCTAAATGGCCATCATCGCAGTTATGGTAGAAATACTCACCGGAATTACTATTCTGTCAATAAAAAGATGAGTTTGTGGCTTTCAAGACCAAATGAAAGGAGCTTGAGGTGATTTAACTAAGTGAAACAAACAATCAAGTAAAAGATAGCTACTGGATGATTTCACTCATCTGTGGAATGTAAATAAATCAAATGAACTGGCAAGGAACAACAAAACCAACTCAGACTCAGTGGAAACTGGTGGGTATCAGAGCGCAAGAGTCAGTAAGGGTGGAAAGAATAGGTAAGGCTTTTGGTAATGACACAGCACTGGAACTTCCATGGTCTTTTACACATGCGAACGTGAGACACGAAATTCTGTAGTATTGAACCTACTCATAAATTAATTTTCACAGGAAGACAGGAGAATCCATGTTGTTCTCGAGACATCATTGAGCTTTTGTGTGACTCAAGTGCAGGGGGCAAATACTGGGGTCCATTGGGTCAAAAAGTAGGGAGCATGGCAAGTGATGAGGGTGAGGCAACATGGCCATAGCTGATAGGAAGCTACACAAGGGAAATGAATAGCCCTTTGTGATTAAACTACAGACTAGGGACGCCTCCCTGGAGATGATGGAAAATCATGGAAGCCTTTCAGTCAAAACAGTAACAGGATCAGAGAGAGTTCTAGATCGACGATTTAGAAGAACAAATGATGTGGAGTTGGGAAAGGCAGGAGTGGAAGACCCCCCCCCAAAAAAAAAAAAAAAAAACACTTGTTAAAATTATTCAGACTTGAGGGAAACTCAGTGGGAAGAGACTATACCAGGATTGGGAACAGATGAGTTTGATGATGAGAACCACTCAAGTTCATCTGCTCAAGGAATTCACACATGCACGAACGTAAGAGTTTTGCATTATTTAAAAAAAAAAAAATCCTAAGAAACCTTGACATTCAGAGTCTGTAAGACTCAAGTAAAGAATCTCTGGCCTTGTGGAAAAGAGACCAGCTCAAATGGAGTTCAGAGAGAAAAGCTGAGCAAGAAGCTTCAGAGAAGGGGTGAAGGAGAGCCCCATCATAAGCAGGATGATATAGACTTTATGCCATGCAGCTCAAGTCAGTAAATGTTAAGTAGAAAACGTCCTTAATAAAGACCATGGTTGGGGGGAGTCGGGCAGTAGTGCAGCGGGTTAAGCGCATGTGGTGCAAAGTGCAAGGACTGGCTTAAGGATCCCTGTTTGAGCCCCGGCTCCCTACCTTCAGGGTAGTCACTTCACAGGTGGTGAAGCAGGTCTGCAGGTGTCTATCTCTCTCTCCCGTCTTTGCCTTTCCCTCCTCTCTCCATTTCTCTCTGTCCTATCTGAGGACAACATCAATAACAGCAATAATAACTACAAAAACAATTAAAAACAATAAGGGCAACAAAAGGGAAAATAAATAAATATAAAAAAATAAATAAAAATAAAGACCCTGGTTGGGTTTAACAAATACCTATCTCTTTCCTTTACCTCTATGTATGTTTAAAATGAAAACTACAGTGAGCTCATTGACGGTAAGGCAAGGATAGAAATATTAGTTTCAATATGCAAATCAAACCAGACAGTGTTTGATTGTTTCAGGCTGGCAAAATTACTATCTGTACGATGTCTCCTGAATTCTAGCTTTTTCTCCAAATGAACTACTTTTACTAGATAACAAAAATAATTTTTAAGACCACTGTATTTTGTAAGCAATTGTTGAAGCTATAGGACATAGTAAGACTACATCAGACACCTTTTAGCTTTAAAAAAACACAGAGAACATAGCCTATTAAAATGAAATAAAATTTGATAGATGGATTTTGATTGGATATTCTAACATTCCAGTTTTATTTCTTGCCTAAGTATATTAGACCCAATGCACAGGGTACCAGGCAGTGGCACACCAGGTTTAGTACCCATAGTATGGAACAGAAGGAGCCCTTCAAGGACCCCAGCTCTGCATCTGTGGGGGGGGGGGGGGGCTGCTTCACAAGTGGTGAAGCAGGTCTGCAGGTGTCTATCATTCTCTCTCCCTCTATCTTCCTCCTCTCCTCTCAATTTCTCTCTGTCCTATCCAAAAAAAAAAAAAAAAAAAAAAAACCACAAAAAAAAGTGGCCACAGGAAGATGGATTCATAGTGCAGGCACAGAGCCCCAGCAATAACCCTGGAGGCAAAGAAAAAAAAAAAAAACGCATAGAGCATTTGAGTAATAATCTAAAGTTGACTTTACCTGTGTAAATTTTGTACTTTAAACACAGAATTATGACACAGTTTCATTTATAAAATCGATGCTTACATGCATAGAAATGTGCTCAAATAATATACATTAAAATATTGAGTTACCTTTGAGTTATACATTCTAAGAAAAATATTTATTTTATTTTCTTTATTTGTAAAGTCTTTGTTCATAATTGTGACTTTTACAGTCAGAAATAAAAGAAATAAAAATAAAATTAAAATAGTTCCAGAGGGCATTCTTAAATAGCTCTCCTCCTTTCTGTTCAAAAGCCCTCAGTTGTTTTTTTCTTTTTTCTTTCAGAACCAGCAGTCGTGTGAGAGCTGCATGGAAAATTTCTGTCGACACACCTGCACAGGAGGACTTAAGTTGTTTCCCAGTTTGTTTGTTTTTCTCTTTGTGGCATGCCCAGTTGTATTTGGAAAACGCTCCACTTTTGTTTGATGCAGAAATTATTTGAAGAGGCTAATTTCATGGAATTGCTCTCTTGCTTTCTGTCCTGAGCAACTTTCTCTAAACTTGAAATAGTGATTCAAACCCCCCCCCCCCCGTTTTGAACTACGAGGCAGTTTGCAGGTGGATGCTGCTGAATCCCAAGCCCAGGGAATATTCTCGTGGGTGAAGGAGTTCTGCTGGATATCATATGGCATAACCAATGGTGTAAGAAAATTCCAGAGACTGAGGAAATAGTAAGCAGGAGAAAGCACTGAGAATTCTCCTCCTCGTGCTTGGGTCCTTTGTGGCTAGTCTTTATCAGAAGAAAAGAACAGGTGCAGGGGGAGTGTCGCTCAGAAAGCGCTGGTTGTATTCAACATCTTTTCAGTCAGCACCAATAAAAGGAACTGGGTGCCGGGTGAATTCAAAAGCAGAAAGAAAATAACATGACGGAATATTTCTCAACAGATTTAAGAACAAAGATCCTCTCTTCTCACCCCTCCCCAGCACAAACCATCAATTACAGGTGGGCATTCAGAAAGTAATAATTGGTTGATTCAAATTAAGTTTTGCCAGGTCAGTCACAGAGACTTAGGAATATCAGTGCTTTAGTCATGAGGAAAAGGTCCAGAAAAGTGATGTGTTGCTCCACCAGGAAAGTTTGAGCGCCTCTCCTGCACTGCAGTTTCAAAACAGCACGTTTATGTTCAGGTTGATTCTGCAAGATGTGGAGAACTTGATAGACGAAACCATCACGTGCGATTTATTTGTCAGCAGCAGTCATGTTTGCTACGTCCGCTGAATGCGTACCTCTGTCTTCACCTTTGGTACTCAAGGGCTTTTGTCTCCACATCACTTATAACAAAGTCTGAATGAAAGTGCCTCACAAAGTTGTGACTGACTGACTCACCGTATTAAGTCAGGTTAATGGTGAATTGAGTGGGTCTCAGCCTCCTAAAACCCAAGGTTTTGGTTTTTTTTTTTGCCTCTAGGATTATTGCTGGGGCTTGGTGCTCCTGCGGCCATCTTCTTTTATTTGTTTGCTTGTTTGTTTTGGACAGGACAGAGAGAAATTGAAAGAGAGAAGAAGATAGACGGGGGCGAGAAAGATACCTGCAGACCTGCTTGTGAAGCGACCCCCTTCAAGTGGAGCTGGGGGTCTCGAACCAGGATCCTTGAGCGGGTCCTTGAGCTTCGTTTCGTACTATGTGTGCTTAACCTGGTGCGCTACCGCCTGGTCCCCTCAAGAAAAATTTTAAACTTCAAAAACCTTTATTACAATACTGATTGTAATTCTAATATAGTTGTTTGAAAATAAATACATCAGGCTGGGGAGACATCATAATGATTATGCAATGGCCTTTCATACCTAAGGCTCCGACATCCCAGGTTCAGTCCCAAGCACTACCATAAGCCAGAGCATTAAATACATTTAAAAATAAATAATATATTTTAAAAAGTAAATACATTAAGTTTAAACCACTACAAATGCAAGAATTTGAAATTCAGTTTAAATACATCTCTAGTTATTTCAAATAGAATTGCAATTGCCCAGAGGGGTCTGCAGGCAGTGTTTATAGCCAGTGTGGATTCAAGAGCTCTTCGAGATATTGTTGGAGCTGCCAAAAGTTGTGGTTTCAGGAAAGGTAGGAACTAAAACCTCATGGTAGCTATTAGTGCTCTTGCCCCAGAATTGTCAGATTCACTTTCTTCTGCATACAAGATGGGGTTTTGCTTCCTCTACCCTTCGGCTTTATATAGGGTCATATGATTTGGCTCGGCCAATCAGAAGTGAGTGAGAATGATGCAATTTCCTGGCAGAAGCCTACAGACAGTTCCAGGCCTGTTCCTCCCCACTTGTACTGATGCTGAAAGTTTTATTTTCTTTATTTTATTTTATATTTTTTGCCACCAGGGTTATTGCTGAGGCTTGGTTATTGCTGAGGCATTGGGAATCCACTGTCTTGGAGCCTATTTTTGTTGCCATTATTTATCATTGTTGTTTTTTTTATTGTGGTTATTGCTCTTGAATAGGACAGAAAGAAATCGAGAGGGGAAGGGAAGGCAGAGAGGTGTAGAGAAAGACAGACACCTTTAGACCTGCTTCACCTGTGAAGCAACCTCCCCCCGACCCCCGCCGGGGGCTCCAACCGGGATTCTTACTTTGGCACCATGTGTGCTTAACCCACTGCGCTACCGCCCGGCCCCCAAACTTTTTTATTAAATAGGTCTGAGCAGCAGCAGCTCTTCAGGTTCAATC
Organism: Erinaceus europaeus; assembly: GCF_950295315.1. Lineage (NCBI taxonomy): Eukaryota > Metazoa > Chordata > Mammalia > Eulipotyphla > Erinaceidae > Erinaceus > Erinaceus europaeus. The sequence continues at coordinate 9,896,170 of NC_080175.1, forward strand.
AACCTGTGGGGCAAGTGTTTGGTTCTTGTGTTCAGGGTTACAAAATAGTGAATCAAAGTGTCTTCAGAGTTACCTTCCTTTGTGTACCTCAGTCTTCCTCCAGAGCCGCCCATATGCTGTTGGCAGAATTCAGTTTCTTGCTGTGATACGAAGAGGTCCAAGGTCCTCGTTTTCTCGCTAGTTATGACCCAGAGACGTCTCTCAGTGCGGAAAGATCATCACCACAATGCTTTTTCATCCACTCCCCTCATAGGTCCTACGTAACAAAGTCAGGCAGAGAATCTCTCTTGGAAGTCTCTCATCAGATAAAGCTAACCCCACCCAGGACCGTCTGGATTCTTGTTGACTCAAAATCAGCTGATCTGGAACTTTAACGCTACCTAGTAATTCCCTTCACTTTTTTTTTTCCCCAGAGCACTGCTCATCTCTGGTTGAGGGTGGTGCAGGGGATTGAATTTGGGACTCGGGAGCCTCAGACATGAGAGTCTTTTTGCATAACCATTATGCTGTCTCCCCTGCCTGCTTTCTTAATATTAAGATGACTCAGACTAGATTCTAGCATCAACATTACCATCATCATACTACCATCATCTTTGTCCTCATACAAATCTTCTGAATGCTGAAGAGATGCACTACAAAGAGTATGCCCTCATTTCTGCCCCTGCTCTAGTCCCCAGTGCAGCCTGTGCTATTAGGTTTATAGTCAGCAGCTACACATTGCTCCCACCAACACCACCTGGCTGGTGACATTTTCTGAAAGTTCATATTCAAGATTTGTGTGGAAGAATCAAAGTTATTTCTTCCATCAAAGGAGGATTCACTTGCTTTATGACAAGTCTTCTCACCCAACTGATGTTAGAAACCCATTAAAGTTTAATAAAAGCCACACATCCTAAAGCGATATGATCACCTCAGGTTGCAAAAGAGCTGAGGGTGACTAAAGGCAAAACAAACATTAGCAATTTTCTGTGGGAGGGATGAAGATTAGAAAAGAATCTCTGAACAGATTTTAGACAGTCTTGTGTGAAAGCAACAGTCTTCCTGGCCCTGGTTTTCCAACAAAATACAATGTGAAGCGGGAAATACAGGATACTGATTATTTGTGACTTTAATAGCAAACTATGAATATAGATTGAAGCTACTTCTTTGTTCAGTAAAGAAGCAAGGGGGGAGGATAAATAAAACTAGAACTACATGATGTAGATATTAGACGGTATGCTAAAAAAAAAAATTCACACCCAAGGGATTTTTTATACATTTCTACTTTTGTGAGATTCAACATTGATATGTTTTTCTCATTTAGGTTCACTAAGTAATGTTTATTATTAATTCAACTTCTCAATATTGAAGGGGAGAGATTTCCCATATGGTTGACATGCTGCTCTGTAGGTTCATAAATTTGGAGGAGTTTTGATTAACACTGACAGAAAACCCTTTGAAAACATATGGCTGTATATACATCATGTCATTTCTAATAAGATAGCACATCTTTCCTTGTTTTTCCTTAATAAGATGAGCTGAGTTGTATTCAAGAAACATGATAATACTTTGCTGATTTTTCTTTGTGAGAAAGGAAAAATGAGTAAAAATAAACTATTTTGTTACAGCGGACAGATGCTGAGAGCATTGCAGATAGTTTGTGGAAATAGAAACAAAAAGAAGTGTGCTATCTCTAAGTACTTTTTATAGACCCTATTAACATGTAGATTTGGAGTGGTTTTTTGACACCTTATGTTTCCTCCTGTGTGCCTATGCTTCATGGACCACCCGGCTGACTGCAGATGTACCTTATTCTCACCAGGGCTTAGATCCGCTCTCTTTAATTCTCAGCAATCACACTTTTCCTATCATTGTGACTCCTAAAACGATTCTTATCCTTGGTAGCAGGCTTATTCAGATCAAGTTACCTTTGCTCCTTGCATTGCTTTGTTTCTATTTCTTTTTAAACCTTCTAGAATAAATTCACTAAATAAGAATTCTGGCATCAGTTATCTGAAGTACATTTGAAATACAACAGTATGGAAAGCAATCTGGCAGTTATATGACAAATAGATAGATAGATATATGATAGATAGATAGATAAGAGAGGGGGGGAGAGAGAGATGTGTATTCTTTTTGACTGAGTAATTTCCTTTTAAGAAATCCACTGATGTGGTCTGGGAGGTGGTGCAGTGAATAAAGCATAGGACTGTCAAGCATGAGGTCATGAGTTCGATCCCCGGATGCACACGTACCAGAGTGATGTCTGGTTCTTTCTCTCTCTCTTCCTATCCCCCTCACTGATAAATAAATAAAATATAAAAAAATAAATCCACTTTAAGGAAATAATTTAACACTGGATGAAATATTTATCATCAATGATATTTATAACAGCATTATTTATTGTAGCAAGAGATTCAAGGAGAAATATAATGGCAAACCAAAAATGAGTCAAGGTTGAAGATCTATTGCAAATCATTTACAGCCCGTAGGGTCACAGTGAAAAGTCAAAGTCTAAGGTGCTAATGCTTACTCAACTCCAGTGCCTCGTGAAATAAACACAATTGATTTCTTTATTAAAAAAAATTTCAGCTATTTGTTTCTTATGAGAAAGCAAGCAAGTGAGGTCAGAGCACAACTCCTCTGGCATATGGTGGTGCTGGGGACTGAACCTGGGGCCTCTAGGTTCTCACACATGCAAGTGTGGTGTTCTAATCAAGAAATCATCTCAGCCTCATAATTAGCTTCTATAAAAGCCTGAGGATTAACCAGCCCTAACTAAATTCAGAAAATAATAGCATAAATTTATGTCACAAACTAACTGCTAAAGGCAGCAACTCAACTAAGAAAGGGTTAAGCTATATCAGCTGAACGCCCAGGACTGGAGGAAGAGACCATCAGTGAAATGCTGAGATGTCTCATTAAAACTGTTCAGGTAGGTGAGAAGAGTCAGTGACTAGATGACCTGGTGACCTTAGCAAAGCTTTGTTTCTCTTCATTTGTTTTGCCACTAGGGTTATCACTGGGGCTCAGGGCCTGCATGATGGATCTGGCCCTCCAGTAGCCATTTTCTTTTCCTCTTTTCTTTCTTTCTATCTTTGTTTTCTGAGAGAATAGAGGTAGGAAGTGAAGAAGAGAGACACCTGCAGCACTGCTTCATCAATCATAAAGCTTCCCTATTCTTCTGCAAGTGGGACCTGGGGGTTTAAACCCAAGCCCTCATTCATGGTTAATATGTGTGCTTTACACAGTGTACCACTTTTTTCAAACTGAAACCTGGTTGTACACACCCCATGGATGTTAGCAGAGTATATGAAGGGGATGGAGATGAGGCTGGTGCCAGCTCTATGAGTCCCACTGTTGTGTCAATCTAGAAAACAAGTTAAGTGTAGAATAATTAACTGAATCTCCAGGGAGAGAGTAGAGCTGAGTAATACTGATGGACATCAGCTAATATCTGCATGTTTCATCCCACACTACTAAACTAAGGGGGAAAGACTCAAACAGGAGTATCCTCAAACTCAGAAAAGAATGCAAGGGACCTCAGAGAAGGAAGGTTATGAGAGAGAGCTAACCATATTATATTTTGACAAGTAGAAGGTCTATATACCTTCAAAAACATCTTTTTGAAGAGAAGGGAGAAATTGAAATGGAAAGATGAGTTGGTGGAGGAAAGAAAAGAATCATGGGGAGAGAGGAGGAAGAGGACAGGGGAAATGGGGGTAAAACGAGAATGAGAATGAAATGACTTAGGTGAGGAATTCAGTCTGGAAGGAAAAAACTCAAAGAACAGAAGAAATCACCCCAAGTGTTGTGACCTCAAGCTACAGAAAAAAAAAATTAGTAAAAAAGTTCATGAAACAAAACAACCACATAAGAATAAGAAAAAGACAGAATGAGAAATTAGAATAATCAGAACATTGGAAACTAAAACAGTGGCACAATACATTAGAATTAGCAAGGAGAATAGGGCAGTCTGGAAAAAAAAAATAGATGGAAACTTTCTTGCTATCTTTGCTACTTTTCACTACACTTTAATAAAACAAACAAAAAATGAAACTGTAGAATGGAAAACATTCTGAAACAATCACTGTAAATGCAAAGGAAACTAGTAGACAAAAGATGCAGAGTGCAGGTAACCCAATACAAGGATAATTGTCATACCTATGTGACACAAGGGAAGGACAGGAAACAGTTTTTATCCCAAAACATAATCGTAGACAACAACATCTGTGAAAAGCCTTCATCTACACTTTGAAAGGGCACACTCTGTTCCAGGCAGGAAATGATGCATGAGTTAGCATGGGGTGTGTCTTATTTAAGACTGTATACTTGAGAACTTTATTCTCTTTCTCTCTCTCTCTCTTTCTCTCTTTCTCTCTCTTTCTTGATTTAATAATGATAGATAAGACCATAGGATACAATTCCACACAACTCCCACCACCTGAGTTCCACATCCCATCCCCTCCATTAGAAGCTTTCCTATTCTTTATCCCTCTGGGAGTATGAACCCAGGATCATTATGGGGTGTAGAAGGTGGGAGTTCTTGCTTCTCTGCTGGGCATGGGTGTTGGCAGGTCTATCCATAGCTCCAGTCTGTTTCTATCTTTCCCAAGTGGGGCAGGGCTCTGGAGAGGTGGGGTTCCAGGATACACTGGTGAGGTCATCTGACCAGGGAAGTCAGGTTGGTGTCATGGTAGCATCTGCAACTTAGTGGCTGAAAAGCATTAAGATATAAAGCAAAACAAGCTGTTTAATAATCAGGAACCTAAAGGTAAGAATATAGCAGATGAGATTTGGGTCTTTATGTTGGAAAAAGTTAGGAAGTCTATTTTAGGTATTTTCCAAGGGGCCCATGCCTTTACTAATTCTTGCTTAAGCCTGAAAGATAACATGCAGGTGGGCTAAAGTTATTGTTTGGGCAGGTGGTGTCAGAGTTGCAAAGAAGACTAGAAAGATGGGTCAGGGAAGAGAGTAGGTCCCAAATATGGGGAAAGTATATAAATGCCATTAACTATAGGCCACAGAGATATGATCTGGGGCCCAAATTCAGCACAGGAGCCTGTGTGACCTCTGCATCCCTGTAGATCTGAGCTCACATTCCATTCTGTGGTCATAGTGAGGCACATTCTAGGCTGCACTCATTTCAGGACCTGTCTTCCTTGAATGGAAGAGTATGTTGAACCAGCCTCCCTTTGGAGAGTGGGGCAGTCCCACGTTGTTGTTCTCCTTTGAGGGCAAGGTAATTTGCAGTTGGACTCTAATGGCCGTAGTAGTGCTGGGAGATATGTCATCAGGGAGGGGTGTTATGTGCTTACCATGTGTCCAGCCAGATTTGAGACACATGGCAGTGCCACAGGGCACCAAGGGAAGCTCTGGTGTGATAGCAGCTTTCCCTCTCTCTGTCCTGTGTGGAATTTGGTCTGGAGTAATGAAATTACACACAGGTGAGGCCATGACCACCATTTCACAGGAAACAAATAAATAAATGTTACTGAATTCACAAGCATGAGAAAACTGTAGGGAAAAACAGCATCTATAAGCCACCCTTAAAATAATTTCCAGCAGAGGTTACCAGTCAAATAAGAAATAAATCAAATATGCAATTTAGGTACTTTAAGTTATGGTTTAAAAAGATGGGTAGCCAATGATTATTCCAATTAAATACAACTACCAACTAAATACAACTGAAGACCAAAAGCAAACATTTAATTGTAGGATAGAATGTACACACTATTAGTCTGAATAAAAAAAAAAAAAACCTACACAACAGGGTAACCAATGGCATCAAGAGGACTGGAACAGGGAGTTGGGCTGTGGTGCAGTGGGTACATGGTGCAAAGTATAAGGATTCTGGTTCGAGCCCCCGGCTCCCCACCTGCAGGGGAGTCGCTTCACAATCGGTGAAGCAGATCTGCAGATGTCTGTCTTTCTCTCCTCCTCTCTGTCTTCCCCTCTTCTCTCCATTTCTCTCTGTCCTATCCAACAACAATGATAGCAATAACAATAATAATAACAACAACAATAAAACAAGGGCAACAAAAAGGAATAAATAAATAAAATATTTTTTTAAAATGAAAAAAGGGCTGGAACAAACTACAAACTAACTGTTTACTCATATTAGAGTAACAAAATGTGTAATTAGAAAAATTAATGGCACAAACATCTTAATTTTTCACATTATTTATTCTGAAGTGTAAAGTGATCAATGAAGAAAGAACTATCTCATGGAAGAGAAACATTCACCTTGGACTTAGCATCTCTTTATGGTTATTCAAGCTCTGTTAATAATAACTACAATTCCTCTAGGAGGACAGCAGTGGAAAAACAGTATGATCCAAATAAGCTGGAATTCAGTTCATTGTAGTGTTGACTTCTCAGCTCTGTGACTGAAGTGCTGTTGTAAAATCAGACATTAATATTAGGGGAGTCTGGAGAGAAAGTAGCTGAAAACACTCTGTGCTACCTTTGTTACTTTTCAGAAAACGTCAAAATATGCCAGTATAAAATATTTCTTTAAGAATAATGCATTCCACTCCAGAATGGCATAACTGGTAGAGCACACATGTTACCATGCACGAGGCCCTGGGTTCTAACCACTGATCCCCATCTGCAGGGGCAAACTTCACCAGTGGTATAGCAGCACTGAAGATGTCTCTCGCACCCTGTCATCCATTATCTGCCTGTCTGTCTGTCTGTCTGTCTGTCCGTCTGTCTATCTATCTATCTGTCTATCTCCCCTTCCTCTTAATTTTTATCCGTCTCTATCAAGGAAGGAAATAAAGAAAAAAATGCCTTTAACTTGGTAAAACCCTAATGATAACCCTAGTGGAAATAAAACACTATTGGATGGAGGGTATCATATCCATATGCCCTTTCAGCTCTGTCTTTGTAAAGATAGTATTTATCATTTCTTAAAGTATAACACTATTTCCAGGTTGTTAATTTCAGGCAATCTTTTTTTCTGATTTAAATTGTAATATTTGCTTTTTATCCATATGTGACCATGATTTCTATTACAAATGATATACACTTTATAAAAATCAAACAGAAGTGCTACAGGTAATTAGTAACATGAGCAATGATGATCATTTTATTTAAAAAGCAGCTAAAATATATAACCATCATTATTTTAGAAAGCATTTGAATAACTGACCAGAGGGAACAGCATTAAATGATTGCCAGTGTGTGACTTTGGGCTAGCAGCTTTTGAGTTCTTTATACATTTTCCATTTTACTATGATTTAAACAATGAGTATACGTTTTTCACAACGGTACAATAAACATTACAGTTTTACTGGTATTCAATGCAGTTGAAACTGGCAGTTGGTGAGTCAACTGGAAAAGTTAATTAAAGCAGTGAATCATAAAAATGTGATACATGCATACCTTAAAAGATTTAATTTTAACCTAAAACATATGGATGTTCATTCACTTGCCACTCTTTTGATGTTGAGCCAAAGCCCTGTCTTTGTATAGGGGTCTGCTGATCTGAGTTCCAAGAACTCTTTCTTCACAACCACCCATAATGCATCATCCAGAAGTTTCAATTTTGGTTTCTTTAAGGCAGAATGAGGGCTGTCTTTTAAAACTTAGAAAACCACTTTCTGTATTTTCACTTTGCCCAGTCTTTTATGTTTACATGCACCTTATTTCCTAGCAGCTTATTGCAGTAACTTGTCACGATTAAAGCGTCCATTGGCTGATGTCATATTCTGTAAATAAGAGACATCTAAGGTTAACAAGAACAGCTGCTAGCACATCTAGCATATGTGGAAACACAACATGGCTGACTCTTGGTGATCACAGTTGTTGGGGATAGAAGTAGGTAGGCTTCATAAACAATAGACTTAGATTTTTTTTATGGGGGGGATTAATGGTTTTACAGTTGATAGTATAGTAGCTTGTACATTTCTCAGCTTTCCACATACACTCTAGCCGCTGCCCTGCCCCCTCTCCCCTCCCCACCCCAGGTTCTCCTCTGCCACCATATTCCAGAACCTGAGCACTCCCTACCACTCCAGTTTTTTACTTTGATGCAATACGCCAAACCCAATACAAGTTCAGCTTGTATTGTCCCTTCTGTTCTTATTTTTTAACTTCTATTTATGGGTGAGATCATCCCATATTCATCTTTCTCTTCCTGGCTTCTCAAACTTAAGATGATTCCTTCTAGCTCCATCCAAGATGAACTGGAGATGGTAAATTTACCATTATTAATAGCTGAATAGTATTCCATTATACATACAGACCTCAGCTATTCATCTGTTGTTGGACACCTAGGTTGCTTCCAAGTTTTGGCTATTACAAATTGTGCTGCTATGAACATAGGTGTATACACAACTTTTTTGGATGTGTGTGTGTTTGGTTCCTTAGAATATATCCCTAGGAGATAAACTATAGGGTCATCGGGAAGGTCCACTTCTAGCTTTCTGAGATTTTTCCAGACTGCTCTCCACAGGGGATGGACAAATTGATATTCCCACCAGCAGTGCAGGAAGAGTCTCTTGTCCCCACAATCTCTCCAGCATTTGTTGCTGCTACCTTTTCTGATGTATGACATTCTAACAGGAGTAGATTTATATCTCATTGTCATCTTTGTTTGCATTTCTCTGACAGTTAAGGAGTTGGAGCACTTTTTAATATGTTTGTGGGCCTTTTGGATTTCTTCTTCGGTGAATGCTCTGTTCATACCCTCTCCCCATTTGTGGTGGGGTCATTTGTTGTCTTGTTGCTGAGTTTGGTGAGCTCTTTATATATCTTGGTTATTAGCCTCTTGTCTGATGTGTGGCATGTAAAGATCTTATCACATTTTCTAAGGGGTTTCTTTGGGTGGTGTTTTTTCTTTCTTTCTTTTTTTTTTTTTCTGTGCAGAAGCTTTTTTAATTTGGTGTAGTCCCGTTGCTTTATTTTTGTTTTAGTCTTCTTTGTAACTGGGCTTAAAATTAAGATGGAAGAAAGTTCTGCCAATATTTTCCTCTAAGTATTTGATAGTTTCTGGTTTAACATCCAAGTCCTCAATCCATTTGAAATTTACTGTCTTGTCTGGTGAAATGTAGTGATTCTGTTTCATTTTTCTACAAAAACCCAATTTTTCCAACACCATTTGTTGACGAGACTCTCCTTTTCCCATTTCATAGTCTGAGCACCTTTGTCAAAGATTAGATGTCCATGGGTGTGGGGGCTTATTTATGGCCTCTTAATTCTATTCCACTGGTCAGTGTGTCTATTTTTGTTCCAGTACTAGGCAGTTTTGATTACAATGGCCCTATAATACAGTTTGAGATCTGGGAGTGTGTTGCCTCCAGTTCTGTTCTTTCTTCTCAGGATTGTTTTGGCAATTCTAGGTCTGTTCCAGTTTCAGATAAACATTTGTAGCTTTTGTTCTAGAGAGTAGACTTAGTTTGAAACTCTCTGTGAACTGTGGGCATCAGCTGGCAGACTTTACCAAAGCAGCCAAGAGCCTCCACACATTCAACATGAAGTTGAGAATATAGATAGATAGATAGATAGATAGATAGATAGATAGATAGATAGATAGGCAGATAGATAGATATACACAAATAAAACAGTAGACTACAAGTGCAGTAGCAAAAGACTGACATCAGATGTCTTTCTAGTCTTCTATTCTTTCCACTCCACTGGACAGTTATCATACCTTCTTCTGGTTCCTTCAGCATAAGGTTCAGAAAAATCATTACTTGGAGGTTGGGTGGTGGTGTACTGGGTTAAGCGCACATGTCATCGTGTGCAAGGATCAAAATTCTAGCCCCCACTGCCCACCTGCATGAGGGATACTTCAGAAGTGATGATGCAGGCCTGCAAGTGTCTGTCTTTCTCCCTCTCTATCTTCCCTCCCCTCTCAATTTCTCTCTTCCCTGTCAAATAAAATAGAAAGGATTTAAAAGGGGGGGGCATGGATGGCTGCTGGGAGCTATGGATTCATAGTGCAGGCACCAAGCCCCAGTAATAACCCTGGTGGTGAAAGAAAAAAAACAAGAATTACAAAATTAACAATCTGTCATTTGCACCTTTTTCTCATCAAACCAAATCTGAAAACTAACAAAGGGGTTTCCATTGATGAGTAAAATGGAAGCATTATAAAGTAGCCAAGACTTTTGATTACTAATTGAACAACAGACCCAGAATTCAAACATCCATCCATCCTCTGATTCCAAAAGCACTGTTATTAATGGTCTACCGGGGTGGTCTTCTTTAATAGCAGAGAGTTAATGTTTAAGGATGATTAAGTGCACAGAGATGCTTCCCCTTAACAGTTGCCATTTACACTGATAATCTAGAGCAGCTTTGCTCAGCATCTGGTAACATTTCGTTGTTTGTCCAAGTCTAAAACCCGTTAACTTTACAGAAATAGCTGAGTTATACCATATAGCTCTATCCTATATTTGTAAAATTATTCATCTTTAATTTCCTATTTGGTACCTGCCCATGGGAATCCTATGTTCTTTAGTATGATCCCAGATATCCTTAATTTCACAGGCACAGTGTTTCCATATTATTGCCTTGAAAATATGAATGGGGTGTAGCTGACTCCTTGGGTAAATACTATATCAACTGCCCAATTTTTATGCTACATTTGCATCTCTGATCTCTTCTGCATTCCAAGTTCAATTTCTTTACATTCTTATTAGCTCAGGGAATTTTCCCCCACCAGAGTCATCTCTCGCTTTTGTACAGAGGACTGAGCCTTGGATCCCCAGGCACTAAAGTTTTCTGTGTAACCACTATGCTTAGTCCCCAGTCCACTTGAGTAAACTCTCAAAGCAGTTTTTACTCTCAATATCTTCCTCACGGCTCATCTGGAAAGGCACATACTTTATCATATAGGAGATCCTAGGTTGAAGCACTGTTTGGGAACGCTGAATAACACAAGGAAATCTCTATGGATGGCAGAGTGACTGGTACTATGTTGTCTCTCTTCTATTAGCAAATAGAAAAACCATTGGCCCAGAATGCTGTTCTGTGGCAGTGCCACTCCTGTGTGAGACCCTATTACCACATAAACATGTATTATTGCTCATTTTTATTGCTGGCATTCTCCACAGAGTTGTCGTAATTTGATCTCCATTCCCTCGCTGTCTTCTTATTGCCATTGGTCAAAATCATCAATGGTAACTATCTTTCCAAATCCAAACTCTCTATTCTTACTTTTTTTCTGACCTCTCATGAGCAAGTAATTGAGTCATTAAACCATTCCTTCCTTGAAAGGTCTTTATCTCTGCGATTCCAGGCTCTACTCCCACCTCACCAAACCCATCTCATTTCCTTCTCAGACTTATCTTTTGCTTAATCTCTAGGTGTTAAAAGCCCGCACATTTCTAGTCTAAATCCAAAGTTGATCTCAGCGAGTCCTTTGGCTGTAGGTACTCACTGTTCATAACTCCTAGATTACTTTGTGTTTTCCTAAAGTTCAAGGAGAGGGGAAGGGCAGAAGAATTCAACAAGTGCACCTAAAATTGAATTCATTATGTCTGTCAGTTGCCATGTATGACCTGTGAAAAGGGACTTAACTTCAGAAAGACAAAGATGAGTATGGGATGATCCCACTCATAAACAGAAGTTCAGAAAGAAGAACAGAAATACAGCAGGATCCTCCTGATTCCTCTATAGAACCTGTATTTCCCCCAATGCTGGAACCTCTAGGGTGAGGCTCACTTTCCTGAATGTTTCTCTCAAGTTATACCAAATAATATTGCTTCCACTGAACCCACCCTAATCAACGCAATGAGTACCACCTTAGCATGCTTCACTTCAGACAGTGTCCAGAGACTTCAGGCATGGAATGTCAACCCTTCAGCCTCATTACTCAGGTGAGACTTTTCCTTTCATAGGATTCGTTAATTCCATTCCAGGTGGTTCACTTCCTAACAAAGTTCCAAAGCCTAGATATAGACCAGGTCCCATAGATAGAGCATACGTTCACATGTATCCATAAATTAGGGCAAAATATATACCTGAAAGCAAAAGTACACAGTAGTCTGCATGAGTCAGTATAACGTTCATAATGAAATAGTGTCTACTTAGACTTAGATACCCTCCTCACCTACTTCCTATTATACTTCCCTCACTCACTTCAAAGCTAACCTTATCAAAACAAGGACTGCAAAAGCTGAGTAAGGGCAAGAGACTGGCATACTTTAATGATGACTCTTTAGTCACTATCAGGCCACCCCATCATCTAGGGTCCTAGTCAGGTAGTCCTGAGATTCCCAAACAGATATGATGAGTTTAGGCCTTGAATAAATCCTTCTCCCCAATATCACCAGTCATCTCTATCAGGAACAACACAATAGACCCCTTTGTGGGGTCCCATAGGACCTTGCCCTGAACTTGGAACAATGGTAGAGAATGTTCCATCCTCTAAAGGGAGGATAGACAACATAGTTTATCTACCACTTGAGGAAGGTGGGTCCTGAAATTGGGACAGCTTAGAACATTCCTACTCATGACCACAGAATGTAAGCTTAGATCTACAGGAATGCAGAGGTCACATAGGCTCTTAAGCTGAATATGGGCCCCAGATCAGATCAAATTGACAGGGCTTACAGTCAATAATATTTATGCACTTTTCCTATATTTGGGAGCTGATCCAGTTTTCTGGTCCTTTTTCCATCCATGACATCATCTCCCCAGACAATAACTTGGATCCACCTGCATATCAGATTTCAAGCTCAGGGAAAAAAAACAAAAAACCTAGTATAGTCACAAGCCCTTTGGAATAGAACCAAAATATGCCTACTAGCTACCTACAAAATGGAGACCTCCCCAACACTTCATCTGCACTATTCTAGCCTTTAGGTTCATGATTAGTCAGCGATTTATTTGGCTTTATATGTTAACTCTCTTTTCAGCCATCAGGTTTCAGATGCTAGCATGATGACTACCAGACTTCCCTGGACAGACAATGTGTCCTGGAGCTCTGCTTCCCCAGAACCCCGCCCCACTAGGCAAAGAGAGAGGCAGACTGGGAGTATGGATTGACCTGTCAATGCCCATGTTCAGCGGGGGAAAATTACAGAAGTCAAACCGTCTGCCTTCTGCACTACACAATTACCCTGTGTCCATACTCCCAGAGGGATAAAGAATAAGAAAGCTACCAAGGGTGGGAATGGGATACGGAGGTCTGGTGGTGGGAATTGTGTGGAGTTGTACCCCTCTTATCCTATGGTTTTGTCAATGTTTCCTTTTTATAAATAAAAAAGAAAAAAAGTGACTTAACCTCTTTAGCACTTCATTCTCTTAATATTTCACTATGGATAATAATAGTTTCTACCCTATAGGATTGAAATGTGTGCTATGTATTTGTAGCAGCATTTAAAGGTATTATTGTGTTATTTATGCTATATATTTGTGTTATATTTGTAGAAGTATTACTATGTGCCACAAACTACTAGTGCTCTACAGTGGGGAGGAAGATATGTTTCTTAGTTAGACAAGTCGATTTCAACCCCCTAATTTAGGTTCTAGACTCAGGAGGCACATTAGTGAGTCAGCAAAAGTGTCCCTATTCTCCTTACAATTTGAATGGGTAGACAGAGGATAAGCATACCCACCATCAGTCAGTCAATCAATTAATCAAGTTAAGAAAAAAAGTTAAAGTGACAAGATGAAGAATGGATGAAGAATGGTACCTGAATTTCTCTGTTACAGTGACGATTTTCAACAGCAGAAATGGTGGGACACACTCTTGGGGAAGTTTCCAGGTGGGAAAAGAGAACAAGTAAATCTCAAAAGTTCTAAACAGCAGACAGATTAGATGCTGGAGGGAGGTGTGGATAACTCAATTAATAGTCGTCAAGATCCTAGAAGAATAAAGAGGAGAATAGAAGCAGGATGAACGATGAGGAAGATTAAGGGCTCACGCCTGTGTTTCCAGCAACTAAGACCTCGAATAGGGGCTTGAAATAGATTTGAGCAGTTGATAAGTTAAGTCTTGCTCACCACTGTCGCGAGAGTCTCAAACATTATGTGGGACATAATAATAACACTATTACAAATACCATGTAAATAATAAGAGTTGAAACTTTCCTAGCATTCATTCAGTGCCTCAGCTCTCCGCATGTGTTATGTGTGTGTGTGTGTGTACATGCTATAGATTTGTTCCCACAACAACTCTAAAGGGTGAATACTATTATTAGTGACGTTAAGAAAGTGAAAAGTGACAAAAGCTAATTCATGAATTCCAAGTGATCTCTGGCAACTGAAAAATATAACAAATTTGATTTTCAGGTGAGTTTATTGAAGAATCAAGCAGAGGGCTCCAATGCACTTGAGCTCAGTAACAATTCTCAGGTTCCTCTGACAAAACTGGCCCAAGAACAGGGTCCTGGTGTGGAGATTCACATGCACTGTGTATACAACAGAGGAGGTTCCAATAAATAGTTTTAGGAATGCCGACAAGTGCAGACAAGACGCCTCTTACCCTGGTGTTATCTGTATGCTGAGGTAACCTAGCAAGGTCATTGTTGTTTTTATTCTATCTTCCATGTTAAATTCTTCTTGTAAGGACAAAGGGTCAAATATTATGGACTGGTGGTTCTCTGATCATCCTTGATAGCTGACAAAGATCATGTCTCCGGTCACCATGTGTCTGATCCTTCAGAGTCAGGAGGTTTGAGGAGATGTCTCTTTAGAGAGCCAGATCAGTTGAGTTCTGACTTGTGGCTTATACCTATATCAAAGGAAAATGGTGGCTCCTGGTGAATTTCGTCAGCAGTTCATGATCCCTTTAACACAGCTGGGAGTAAGTAGAGCCATCAGGATCCCAAACCAGGTGTTCTAACAGAGAATGTGTTATTAACCACTACTGAAATGATTATTATAAATGATCATCCATGATGTCTCTATGAGACACTACTCCTATGCCCATCACTGCACAAGGATAAGACAGCTTTTGTTACATCTGCTAGTAGAAAACAGTATATAACAGTTAAAAAAAAAAAAAAGGAGCCAACATAGTATATGAAAGCACGGCCTAAAACATAAATATCATGTCCGACTTCAGAAATTAAATAAACGTTATATATTTTCGTTGCTTACTTAACCCAAAGAAGGGTTAAAAGCCACTGGTTTTCAGAAAGGAAATGTCTGTGTCCTAATTTATGCATATCTGTCTATCAACTGTCAGTAGGAATGCAAAAGGTCAAGCCAGACTGCACCAATAGGTGTTTCATAAGCTCAATGGTGATAAAGAATTAGATCAGCCCAAGAGCCAATCTAGAAATGGAAATGAATATGCACTTTCAGCAAGCCATTCCTCACAGGATATAAATTACAGCCACTCAAGATGTAGTAGGTGTTCACTCAAGTTTCTCTGTGGGTTTTCATAGCCCTTTGACTATTGTGTTTGAAGTAAAAGTTAATAAAATCTCAGAAACAAATTTGAAAAAGGATTGGTACCAAGAGATTAATTCAAGCATTTTTAGAGCAGGTAACTCTCCCCACTTTGAGTGAGTGCAATGAAAGAGAGCAGTAGTCCACATCTGGTCTTCAGGCCCCAGTGCAGGCAAAGAGCTACAAAGCATTTCAGGTCTAGCACCTTCTCGTGGTGGAGCAGAGAGCTCCACACCCAGCAAAACACAGCTGAAGGGTCCCTCCCTCCCCTTCTAGGGCATTGTGACCTGCAGTCCATCTGGAAAACCCATTTTCTTCAAACACAGTCAGGCTCACCAAGGTGAGATGCAGGAGAAGAGAAAAAAAATAAAATAAACTTTTGACCTTATAGACCTTTCTAGTGAGGGAAAGATAGAAACAGGCTGGGGGTATGGAGCAACCTGCCAATACCCATCTCCAGTAGAGAAGCAATTATAGAAGCAGGAACTTCTACCTTCTGCACCCCAAAAAGAATTTTGGCCCATACTCCCTCCCAGTGGAGGAGAAATGTTAGAGGAAGATGACCAGAGGGCTATGAAGTCCAACTCCATCAGGACCCAGAGAGAAAAAGAGAAAAAAGGGAGGAAATTTGGGAGTAGTAATAGGTGTAGGTGTGACTTAGAAAGGAAGAGAAAATGGGACCATGGGAAAAATGGGCGAATCTATGTAGACAGTTATAAAAACAACAGGCAACCTTTATCTTTGAACTTGCGAGAACTACTGCAGTTTTCAATGGAGGGAATGGGGACACAGAACTCTGGTGGTAGGAACAGTGCAGAACTATCTCATTATTTTACAGTTTTGTAAATCAGTATTGTAATAAGTGAGCTCAACCTAGTGCACTGTCACCCAGCCCCCGTATTAAGTGACGGATAAAATTAAAACAATAAAAAAGGATCTTTCAGTCTGCAATGCTTTATCAGCAGAGATCCATTCAGTAGAGTCTTGGAGCCAATTGCTAAGGTCACTTCAGCCCAAAGCAATTTTCTTCCCTGGATTCTGACCTACAACCCTCCTCCCACTCCAAAAACAAATGAGAGAGAGAGAGAGAGAGAGAATTGACCAGTTTAATTTCCACCCTGTAGGTAAGTTGACTTCACCAGCAAACTCAAGAATGTCAACCCCAGGGAGGTCTGGCTTTGGGCCCCACAGAACTAGCATGACTTCATGAGGAACTGGGACAAAGCTTGCTGAGGAGGCTGAAGCCCCACTGGGCCCTTCTCTGTGAATAAGGTTGACATTAAAACTGAACCAAGTTCATAGACACAGTCTGCCCTGGAGGCAGGCAGGTAACCCCAGCTAACAATGGAAGCTTCAACCAGAGGCAGTTCAGCAATTTTCACTTCATTCTTCTCTGGTCCATAACAATTGCTTCTGCCTGACGTGACATTTCAATTTGACAATACAATAGTATGGGAACACAGTGCGTGTTATGAGAGAGGTCAGCTTTGAAGTTTTAGAGTCAAGTTGGCTTCTAGATACCCAGTCACAGAAAGCAACCCCAAGGCCTATTTCTTGAGTCCCAGAGTCAGCTCCATTGCAGTCTGAATGGAATTCATGGACAAGGAGATTTCTCAGGGGCAGAGTGTAGGACCTGAATGTCATAAGGTACAGAGTCCATCCCTTGGGCTGCATACATTGGAACTTGACAGTGTTCTGGCAGGTGTCTCTCATTATAAAATGATTCACTTAACATAAAAATAAATTAACTAATTAATGGATCTCATCCTCGGTTCTGTCAAAATGCACTCTGGAGCTCTGGCAAGACAGCCTATGTACATAATCTAGGTTTGAGCCCTATTTCCACCACATGAGGGAAACTAGTGCTATGGCGTCTCTGTCTCCCTCTCTCTCTCCTTCTCTGTCTGTCTCAGTGTCTCTCTTTCTAGCTTTTTTTTTTATTTTATAAGGTGATATCTAGGGCTTGGTGCCAGCACTATTAATCCATGCCTTCCTTCAGCCCTTTTTTCCTTTTCTATTTTATTTGATAGACGATACATAAATTGAGAGGAGAGGGGGAGAAACAAATAAAATAAAATAAAAATCAATCTATAAAGGGTTATGGAATTGTGCCCACATTTTAATCAGAGTGAGAGAAATTCAGAACTTGATTTCTGGGGTAACTCTCACTGAATACTCTAGGTGGCACAGCAGAGGAGGTGGGACGCTGGTGGGGCACAGGGCTCGTGAGCACGAAGCCCTTGGGGTAGTCCTCAGAACCCTAGGTGCCAGAGTGGTGTTCTGTTTCCTTCCCCCTTTCTATATCTAAATCAATTTTGAAAATAAAGTAAGACCCGGATGATGTTTTGACATAGTTACAATGCAAGTGAGATTCTGCTCCAATAAGCTGTGTGAGTTAGATGGAGAGGGCTTCTGACTTCATCCAGTTTGACAGAAGCCACTGGGCAGTCACAGCTGTGCAGCCAAGCTGTGTCTGTCACCCTACCTATCCTCAGAGCAGTATCCCAGGCCATGTGTGCCCTCGAAGGTCATCCTGGACAACCTAGAAGAAAAAGGAATCTAATGTCCCAGAAACAACTTCAGCCATGGGAGACAGGCCTCTGCAGACGAATGTCCTAGCTGTTCAAGTTTCCTTTCTGGAAGATTTGGCAGAAATTCTGAGTTTCACATGATTCTTTAGAGGTAGTCCAGCTGGTCTGAGTTCCAATTGCCTACAGCTGTTTCCCCCTACTGCTTGTTGCAATTCACATGGGCTTTTCACCTTTTTTTCTGTCTCCTTTTAATCTTTTTTTCCCAGAAAGACTTATTTACCAAAGGGTGAGAAAATCAGAATATCACTCTAGCATATGTGGTACCAGAGGTCGAACTTAGGGCCTCATGCATGCAAGTCCAGTCCTCTAGTCTTCTACCTGCCACCAACTAGACTACTAAAAAAAATAGACAGGCCAATTTGGGGGAACACTAGTATACTTACTGTGAGCAAAAGAAAGTGTGGGATGTAAACATAGTTAGCATACAGCAGATGTCAGGCTGACATTAAGAGCATATGACAGACATAAGTAAACTCACAAGGGATTGTGCTATCAGAGGTTACTTGAACAAAAGTCTGATAGAAGTTCAGGCCTAGATGGCCCCACCATGTGTCCTGGAGCCCCACCTCCCCAGATCCCTGCTCCACTAGGGAAAGAGAGACAGACTGGGAGTATGAATCCACCTGCCAATGCCCATATTCAGCGAGGAAGCAATTACAGAAGCCAGACCTTCCACCTTCTGCATCCCACAATGATTCTGGGTCCATACTCCCAGAGGGATAAAGAATAGGGAAGCTATTGAGGGAGGGGATTGGATATGGAGCTCTGGGGGTGAGCACTGTGTGGAAATGTGCCCCTTTTATCCTATAGTGTTATCAGTATTTCCATTTTAAAAATAAACATTATTTAAAAAAGAAATTCATCCCTTTCAGCCCCTTCTTGCCTCTCTTCCACCATTGCTGTTCCTGTCTGATCTTTTCCCCAGATCCATGTGATGCCATTTCTTCTGGGACCTGCGCATGTTGTAGCTGAATGCTGGTGAGTTAAGTTGAAGGAGTAATGACTCCAGGGACTGAGTGGTGGCGCACCTGGCTAAGCACACATATTCCGGAGTGCAAGGATCCAGGTTTGAGCCCTCCCCTCCAGCTCCCCTCCTGCAGTGGGGATGCTTCATAAGCAGTGATGCTCTCCCTCTCTATCTCCTCATCTTCTCTCAATTTCTTTCTGTCCCATCTAATAAAAATTTGGGGAAAAAAAGAATGAAAGAAGGAAGGAAGGAAGGAAGGAAGGCAGGAAGGAAGGAAGGAGGGAAGGAAGGAAGGAAAAAATGACCTCCAGGAGCAGTGGATTTGTATTGCCAACACTGAGCCTCAACGATAACCCTGGTGGGAAGAAAACTTCAGAGTAATGGCTCCTGCCACATGTGTCTAGCTACCTGTCTCTTCATATTTCTGCTTCCTCATTTGTTACAAAACTAATGAACTCACTGTTTTGATAAACCCCAAGCAAAAGTCCACAGAAGTTTAGTATAGGGGAGTCGGGCTGTAGTGCAGCGGGCTAAGCGCAGGTGGCGCAAAGCACAAGGACCAGCATAAGGATCCCGGTTCAAACCCCGGCTCCCCACCTGCAGGGGAGTCACTTCACAGGCAGTGAAGCAGGTCTGCAGGTGTCTATCTTTCTCTCCTCCTCTCTGTATTCCTCTCCCTCTCTCCATTTCTCTCTGTCCTATCCAACAACGACAACAACAATAATAACTACAACAATAAAAAACAACAACAAGGGCAACAAAAAGGAATTAATAAATAAAATAAATATAAAAAAAGAAAAAAAGAAGTTTAGTATATATATTCACTATAACCAATGAGAGCACACTTCAGTTTAGTATATATATTCACTATAACCAATGGGAGCACACTTCAGTTTAGTATATATATTCACTATAACCAATGGGATCACACTTCAGTTTAGTATATATATTCACTATAACCAATGGGAGCACACTTCAGTCGTGTGCTGTGTTGGATATGAACCCAGAGCCTCATGCACACAGCCATGCATTCTACCCTCCGAACTATCCCCCTGCCCCTCATTTCTATTTCCTGGAGGTTTCCTCCCAAACACATGGTGGACATTTCAACCCTTGCCTCAGGTTCTGCTATGGAGAGAACACAAATAGGATATCAGCCCAAAGGGGGAAGGCAGCAAAACGTACAAATGGGCACACACACAAAGCCAGAGGGCTAGCTCACCAGGGAAGGTGCCTGCCTTGCTGTGTGTGGTCCAGGGGCAATGTTTAGTGAGTGCCGTGACAGCCAGGAAAGCTCTGGGCCTGCAATATCTTCGAAGTCCCAAAGATGATGATCCCAGGAGCATCACCACAGTAGCGCACAGTCACACTTTCTCACTAGCTCTTCAAGTGATGACACCTGAAACCAGCATTTATTTAGTCAACATGATGTCTGGTACATTGTAGGCTCACATGGCAGACATTAAAAAAAAAAAAAAAAGACTTTCTCTCAGGTGTCATTATGTCTCTTGATGTTAGAAGGACAGAGGGAGGCTTGACATTTTTATATATTTGTGGTAAGGAATAGCATTCAGCCAGCATGCGTATACAGACAGAGACACACACACACAATGATTATGTTAAGAACAACTATTCCCTGGGACACCCAAGCACCGCCCCCCACACACACACACACACACACTTTCAGCTATCTCAGCAACCCATTACCCCAATCTCTAGATCTGGAGCCTTGTACATGAAAATCTCACTGAATCAGCAAGGAAAAGGTTAACTCTGGCCCCGTGGTGTCTGGGACCACGTGTACTCTGATGGGTGACTTCTTGCCTCTCTTCAGTCTCACACTTGGACTACAACCCTAATGTTACACAGTAACATGTAGCCTCAGATTTTTACTCCCTGTGCTCTTTTTAAATTAATCCTCATAAAGCTCTAAAGTAATGCCACACAAATTTCTGAAGACAAAAAGGAACTTTTTCATCCCCCTCCAGACCTACCATACGGCTAAAAATTCAGAGGAAACAGCTTTCTAGACGAACTCAGCATGAATATTAATACTCGTCCAATGCGTCTGCAGATGCTTTCATCTGGACACACGATTCACTGAGAAAACAACTGATCTGCAGAACTTTTCCCTCCCTCCTTCAGTGTGATTCTTTCCAGTTTTCTTATCCCACAGCTGGTGCCGTTCAATGGATTTTTTTTTTTTTTTGGCACAAGAGCAACTCCCATCTGTGTCCCAAGTCCAAAATTATCAAGAAGTTGGAGAGTTTATTATTATTGTTTCTCTCATGCATTTGCCTTCATTACTCTTCGTTCACTCTCAGAGATGAGGTATTTCTTCAACTTTAAGAGCCAGGTCTAATTGTGGAGGTTCTTCAGAGGTGATTTGGTTTACTTTCTGTGTCTGGTGACAAACATTGGCACATTGGGGTCAAGGTTAAGTGATCATCCTTATACCCTGGGTGGAAGTCTACGAATGAGTCTAGGTTGGAAGAAAGGATTAACATTTCCCATTCTGTGTGTGGACAATAATAATTCAGAGTCTAGAAAAAGATGCTTTTGTATCCAACCTTCCACAAGTAAGATGTAGGAAAACACAGAATATGGATAATTCCACTTGGGGCACTTCCACAAAGAAGAAAATTGGGTCCAACTAGCAAATGAAGATGAAGGTGCTGAGAAGAAAACAGCCAATGACTGTGCAGAAAGCAGGCAGGTAGGAAAGGGAGAAAGCAGCAAGTGGGGCTGTTGGGACGGATCTAAGATGTCAGATGAGATTATCCCACACGTTTGCTCGCTTGGCTTCTTCTCTAGCTTTCATTTTCCTGCATCTTTTGAAAAATAAAAAAAAAAAAACCTTTCTCTTAGGTTTCCTTGTCCTTTTTCTATAGTTGCTGCAATGACTGCCATGAGCACGGTGGTTTTAAGCCTCAGAAATGTATTCTTTCATATCCCTCTCTCCATTGTTACTGGTCATCTCTATCAGGAACAACAAAATAGGCTCCTTTATGGGTCCCCCATAGGACCTTGTCCTCAAATTGAATCAACAATGGTAAAGAATGGTCCATCCTCCTAGGGTGGACAACATACTCTTTGCTACACTTGAGGAAGATGGGTCGATATTGGGGCAGCTTGGAATGTTCCTACTCATGACCACAGAATGTGAGCTCAGATCAACAGGGATGCAGAGGTCACATAGGCTCCTAAGCTGAGTATGGGCCCCAGATCACATCAAATTGATGGGGTTTACAGTCAACAATATTTATACCCCTTTCCCATATTAGGGAGCTACTCTCTTCCCTGATCCAGCTTTCTGGTCCTTTTTCCATCCATGACATCATCTCCCCAGACAATAACTTGGATCCACCTGCATTTCAGATGTCAGACTCAGGGAAAAAAAAAAAAACTAGTATAGCCACAGGCCCTTTGGAATATAACTAAAATATGCCTACTAGCTATCTACAAAAGGAGAGACCCTCCCCCCCCAACTCTTCATCTGAACTATTCCAGCCTTTAGGTTCATGATTAGTCAACAATTAATTGGCTTTATAGTCGAACTCTCAAGCATGATGTCCTGGGTTCAATTCCCAGCAGTACATGTACCAGGGTGATGCCTGGTTCTTTCTCTCTCTTCCTATGTTTCTCATTAATAAATAAATAAAAACTTAAAAAAAAAAAAGTTAACTCTCTTTTCAGCCACCAGGTTCCAGATACTACCTTGATGCCAACCAGACTTCCCTGGACAGACAACCCCACCAATGTGTCCTAGAGCTCTGCTTCCCCAGAGCCCTACCCCACTAGGGAGAGAGAGAGACAGGCTGGGAGTATGGATTGACCTGTCAATGCCCATGTTCAGCGGAGAAGCAATTACACAAGCCAGACCTTCCACCTTCTGCATCCCATAATGACCCTGAGTCCATGCTCCCAGAGGGTTAAAGAATAGGAAAGCTATCAGGGTAGGGGATGGAGTATGGGGTTCTGGTGGTAGGAACTGTGGAGTTGTACCCCTCTTATCTTATGGTTTTGTCAATGTTTCCATTTTATAAGTAAATTTTTAAAAAAAGAAATGTATTCTTTCTCAATTCTAGAGGGTCACACTCCCTACACAGGTTCTAGGGAATACTTGCTTGCTTGCCTCCTCCAGCTCTGGGGGCTTCTAGTTCTCCTGGGCTTGTGACAGCTCTGCCTCTGAGCATCTCGACTTCTTTCTCTTTTATCTAAAAACCACCTCTGCCTTCCCATTTTAAAGAAAAGACCCAAATGCAATTAACTTGCAAGAAAAATAGAACTCAGTCCAAAAGATATTTACAGTCAAATATTTATGGCTTGAAACCCCAGAAGCAATTGCATTCCAACTTCACTCAGATAATCCACTTTCCAAAACCTATCTGCAAAGTTTTGTCAATAGAAAAATAATATTCATGTTCCCAGAGTTAGATGACAGGCAATTTTTAGAGGACAGTACTTAGCTTAGGACAGACCCTATGGGAAATCCCTAGGTCCTCTGTCTTCAATCTGCATTCAACTTTGTAGGATGTTCCAGTCATATAAATTCAAATACTAAAGGCTCTGCCCACCTCAGTCCATGTCAGGAGAACCAGAGAGCTGATGCCTGAGGGAATAGCACCCAGGCAAATCCAGGTAATGTACATTGGAAGAGAAATACCCCAAATCCCTCAGCCCTGCTCTTCTGGTATGATATATCATTGAGACTGTGGGTTCCTTGCTCCGGGCTGGGGTGTACACTCATCCTGACAACCTCCTCTTCTCCTCTGGTCATGTTTCCTCAGACAGCCTCCCACTTACAAGCTCCTTATAGTACAACACTTGTCTCAGGGTGCCACCTAAGGAAACTGAGCGAAGACAGACCTACCTGGTGATTTCACGCTAATTCCAGACCTGAGGTATCTGTGCACTCCTGAAAGGCCAGAGTCAGGTTTCATTGACCTTTCTTGGCCAGGACCTGCTGTGATGAACTGGAGGGAGGGAGCAAACCATCCTTGCACAGGCCCTGCCTCTGAGAACCGTAAGGTCTATAGTTCTGGGGTCACATGACTCACCTCCCCAGTGGCCAGACAACCTTGGTTGGGGTGGGAGGAAGGTGAGCAAGAAAGCTGTGGAGAAGATCAAACTGCTCCCCAAGCAACATTCTAAAAAAGGGAATTGTCATATTAAGAATTCAGGACGCTCCCCCTACCAGTACCAACCCCCCTAGTTCTTTTCATGCTGCAGGATTTCACTGTCCCTTCAGAATGTGGACCATGATAGTCTTAATCTCATATAAATAGAAGACAGCTCCCCAAATATATACTAACTGCCTACACCACTCCTTTTGTCAACTTTTTGATGGAGCACGACTTGCTACCAAGCCAGTTTTATTGTATGATGATATGACAGTAATCTTTTCAGAGGCTTTCACTTTATTTTGTTACATTTATCTAGCGCGCCAGATTCACACTCCCACAGTAACCATATGGGGAAAAGCCACAAAAGCTGTTAAGTACATTTAATTACTGTTTTGATGAGCTCATATTTTAATTATGTTTATTGATTCTGTGTATATTGAAATAGTTTTAGCATTTCCAGAAAGGAGGAAAAAAAAAAAAAGAAAGAAAGAAAATGGAATCAATAAGAAGCAGTTACCAAGCATTGTGTGTGTGTAATTAAAACTTTCATAAACTATTTTTGAAAACCATACCCCCCCCCATCCTACAGTGGCAATTAACTAGGATTCTCACTGAGCTGAGGTACACTCGCTTTTTCTTTCTCTGTGGAAGGAAGAAAGGGCTCAGTGCAAAATATGTTTACAGTCAAATATTTCTGACTTAAAATGTCTCCCTTCCAAAACAGCAGAATGCACATATTGTACCTTACATGATCTGCTAAAACACCGCTAACAATGATAAAACATAAATGTAAGCTTCCTAACAATTTGATGCTGCCAACTCAGAGATTACTCCAACTGTCAGCCATACATATGTTGTTGCTAAGTGACAGATTTTTTTAAAAAATAATAATACCCTCTACCCATCCCTGCCTGTCTCCATCCTCTCCCCATGGCATTTGACAATTTTGTAGTTAGTAGGAAAATTCTGCTTGGGGAAAAAAAAAACCCACAAAAGCCCCGCTTCTGTTCACTGTTCTGAAAACAGTGCCATTATCATCTTATATATGTTATTACTGTCTGTCTGCTACAGAGGAAATGAACAAATGGGGCATTGGCTGCATTGACTCTTTATAGGGTGATGCCAGTCCTTATGTAATATATAGTCATCGCCAGGGCTTCCTCATTGTGGATTTTTCCAGGTAGACACAGAAAGACAGACAGAGAAAGAAAAAAGAAAGAGAGAGAGAAAGAAAGAAAGAAAGAAAGAAAGAAAGAAAGAAAGGGAGAAAGAAAGGAAAAAAGAAAGAAGGGAAGAAAGAACTCAAAGCCCCCCTTTAAATAATTTTTATTTATAAAATGGAAATATTGACAAGACTATAGGATTTGAGTGGTACATTTCCACACAGTGCCCACCCCCAGAGCTCCACATTCAATCCCCTCCCTTGAAAGTGTCCCTCTTCTTTATCCCTCTGGGAGTATGGATCCAGGATCATTGTGGGGTGCAGAAAGTGGAAGGTCTGGCTTCTGTAATTGCTTCTCCAACGAACACGGTGTTAGAATGTCTATCCATGCTCCCAGCCTGTCTCTTTTCTCTAGTGGGGCAGGGATCTGGGGAGGTGGGGCTCCAGGACACCTGGTGGGCTTGTCTGCCCAGAGAAGTCGGGCCCTCAATCTGCCATCAGTTTAGTGAGGAACGGTCTTGAACCTGAGTCATGCACTTGAACATTTGCTGGCACTAAGAACAAATATTTCTAATGGAAATCTTTCTTTCATTTCCCTGTTTCTAAAAATAGCATTCTCCAGTCACCTTTGTGAGCATCCTCTAGGGTCTTTGGAAAGTCACGGATGCTAAACTTTTCCCCCATACACACCTCCCCAAATCTGTCTCTAGAGAGAATCATGGGAATCTGAGTTTCAAACACCATGTCATGTCTAGGTTATTCTCATGTATAATGACACGTGGCATCCATGGGCCTAGCTGAATATAGGGTAATGTGGTACAATAAACTGCTACATATCCATCATTCGGGTTTTAAAAAATATCAGTATGTCATTAACTTTATTTACCTTGCCTACTTTGATTTTTCGTTTGACTCCTGACATTCAAACCTTAGCTTTCTTGTGGTATTACTGGTACACCTGACATTATCATAGCTAAAATGTAAATAATTCATCAGTATCACCTACCACTTCACCTAGATTCCAGCTACACACACGTAAAAGCAAAGTTGAGGGGTGGAGCAGTAGCGCACTTGGTAGAGTGTACAAGTCACCTAACACAAGGGCCTGCGGGGGAAAGCTATACACGTGGTGAAGCAGTGCTGCAGGTGTCTCTCTGTCTGTCTTTCTCCCTGACTTCTGCTTCCCTCTCAATTTCTCTGTCTCTTTGATAGACAGATAGATAGATAGATAGATAGATAGATAGATTTTAAAAAAAGAAAAGTCTAATTGCATGAAAAAGTGGCCCAGAACAGTGAGAATATATATGTATAAGACCCCCCCCCTTTGGGGGAGACAGGCAGTAGCACAGCAGGTTAAGCGCACGTGGTGTGAAGCACAAGGACAGGCATAAAGATCCCAGTTCGAGCCCCCGGTTCCCCACCTGCAGGGGAGTCGCTTCACAGGCGGTGAAGTAGGTCAGCAGGTGTCTGTCTTTCTCTCCCCCCCCCCCGTATTCTCCTCCTCTCTCCATTTTGCTCTGTCCTATACAACAATGATGACATCAACAACAATAATAACTACAACAATAAAAAAGGGCAACAAAAAGGAGATAAATATTTTAAAAGATCTTTAAAAAAATTCTTCCCCTCCACAAAAATCAAGATAAAAGTTGATTTTATACTTGAACTTAAATTAAGTCCACCCATTGTCTTGGTAGTTACAACTCTGAAATCCTTTTTGTTTTCTGGCTAGCTCCTCCACAAACCCCTCAGCTTTGCTTTTAGGTGTGCATGATTTTGCAGCTTCCGATGTTATTTCTTGGTGGCCAGAGACTTGCATTCATTTTTTTTTCTCCTGGGTTTTCTTAATCTTTATTTTCCCTAGCTTTGATTTTTCTGATTTGATTTTTAGGTTGTTGGTTTATGAGTTTTTTTTTTCCCATAAGGTTTCAAGTCCTTAACAGAATGCTTCAAGATATAAATAAGTTGAATTAGATTAGTAAATGAAATAAAATTCATGTTTTCTTTCTAAATATGTCTGAGAGATAAAGTTCCCTGTAAGTTGAATCTCAGTGCTAAAAATTGGTGGTAGTGAACAGATTCTGGATTTTGGCTCATGTGCATAACTTTATCAGTGTGCTTGATAAAACATTCTCCTGAAAGCAATACAGCTAGGGTAAAAAGCTAAGGTCTCACTGAGGTTTTGTGTGTGTGTGTGTGTGTGTGTGTGTGTGTGTGTGTGTGTGTGTGTGTTATTTGTAAAATATCTTCTAATAATATGAAATAGAAAAAATATAAAAATAACCTAAAAAACATAATGAGTCATTATAGCCAAAGTCTTTCAACATCCATTTTTGGAACAAAGAAACTTCCAAGGCAACTTAGGGGGTACTTGTTAAAGGGTTAACTATTGTGAGTGCACCGGAGGGACGTTTTTATCAACAGATTTATCACCTTTTTACTCTCAGGGTTCATATGTAGTATGTATATGTATGACAACAGCTTATGATCTGCTCATAAGGGAAGAACAATTAACACATGCATTGTTTTGACAAGTGTTCACTGGGCTCCCGCTGTGTGCTCGGCATTATCTGAGGTTCTGTGGAGAATTTGAACAAGTACAAGGCAGTTTCTTCTGTCAAGACATTCACAATCCAGTTGAAGGGGTAGAAAGAAGTGTATGAGAGAGAATACTGGCTAGTGGGGTGAATGACTAGACAAGGCGTGCTCAAGGATCTCTGTCGAATAGTGTCTAGGTGAGTCTTCCTGTCCTTTCTCCCCGCCTTTTGACCATCCCTGAAAGCTTAAATAGTAGAAGAATCAGGAATCCACTGTCATTCCTCTCCTCCTGAGGCTTCAGGACATTTCTTCTATGTAGGTGACTCATGAACAATGAAAGTCAAACTCTTCCACTAGACAATAAACATGCTCCTTGTTTTAGTCTCTATTTCTCTCTCCAGCTTCTAGGTCCCTTGAACACACAGGTTCAGAAATACACACAAGAATATCCCTTAACGTATTACCTGGAAATGTCTTTAAAATATATCCTCCGGGGGGGGGGGGGCATCAGGTAATATCGCAGTGGGTTAAGCGCACATGGCCCAAAGCTCAAGGACTGGCATAAGGATCCCTGTTCAAGCGCCGGCTCCCCACCTTCAGGGGAGCCGCTTCACAAACCATGAAGCAAGTCTGCAGGTGTCTATCTTTCTCTCCTGTTGGGTTCCTCGGGGGAATGGGCCAGCTCCCACGTCACTGCCCGGTCTATCGGCCACCAGAAACAGGCAGAGAGCAGGGGACCTCAGATCGGCGATGTCAGGGGTAAGCTTTCTGAGGAGTCTCCCAGCGAACTGTGGCAGCAAACGGTATAACAAACCACCTCAGGGTACTGTGGCAGTGGACGCAACACTTTATTGTTTCAGTTACAAGTTTATAAAGGGGTAGCTGTGTAGGGAAAGTAGCCAAGCTTGCCAATGAGACCAATATCTCCTTATAAGGAAAAAAGAGAGCAAGGCAATGAGAAGGTATGGATGGTGATGCAGGAATGGGGAAATAGAAACTTAAAGAAGGTGAAACCCACCAGAGGGAGAGGGGGGTGAAGTGATGCGACGAGACTGATAGGCTGGTTGGAATTCCCCACGTACTCTGGCCCATCTTGCTCAACCACAATGGCTGGCATGCCAATGGGAGACTGACAGACTTCCGGGGCCAAGGGAGGGGGGTGGTCAACGGTGCATGCTCAAACACACATTAGACCCACACTCTCCCCCTCTCGGTCTTCCCCTCCTCTCTCCATTTCTCTCTGTCCTATCCAACGACAATGACATCAATTACAACAATAATAATCACCACAAACAACAATTCTTCTTCTAGCGTTTGCCACAAACAACAATAAAAAACAAGAGCAACAAAAGGAGGAAAAATACATCCTCCAATAATTCCGGTGTTTTCCTCTTTCTGAATGGAAGACCAGGTCAGCATAGGAAACAAAACCAGTTAGGGTCCTTGAAAGTTCTAAAGTTCAATTTGCACCACTTATTAAGTTATTTAAAATCTCACAGCTTCAATTTGCCTATCTACAGAACAATGGTAAAAATATACCCACTCTGAGTTGATGTGACATTTGTAATGTGGCCTTCAATTCACTGTCACTTTGATACTTCCAACTCATTTCATCATCTTCCATTGGGGAAGTTCAAAAGCATAGACTGAAAAGAGAATTGGATACTTTGTCGAAAGGACAGAGCAGATGACCAAGTTATGGCCTCCAAGAACTAGATGGGAAATGGGACTGAGTATAGGAACAGAACCAGGATAAAAATATGGTCCACTTAAAGCCACTGTCCCAGGTGCTGATCTTCC
This sequence comes from Erinaceus europaeus, assembly GCF_950295315.1. Classification (NCBI taxonomy): domain Eukaryota; kingdom Metazoa; phylum Chordata; class Mammalia; order Eulipotyphla; family Erinaceidae; genus Erinaceus; species Erinaceus europaeus. Next base: position 9,925,687 of record NC_080175.1, read on the forward strand.
TTCCTGACCTCCCAGCTCTGCCTCATTCCCTGTCTTCTCCCTTAACATAAGATATAACCAATCAAAACTACCCAGAGTAGATTCACCCTGTAAACTATACTCTTCGGCACTTGACTTAGGCTATGGATAGCAACTGTTCTATTACTTGGCTCCAGGTCTTTAAAATTGTAATTTGTGGAACCATAATATTGTGGTCCCAGTAGTATCTGCAAGGTGTGGCTACCTGTGTATGACCAGGTACAGTCCAGTTCAATGTGAATGTCAAGAATGCTGTCCCAGATTCTCTTAAAACTTCCTGATGCTATTTATTTAAATAGTAAAAGGCAAGAATGTTATAAGCAGGGGAGCTGAACTAGAGGTTAGAACATGAACTCAATCAAGACACTGAATAGGCACTAAATAACTATTCTGAAATCAGAGATTAGATGCCAATCCCTGTTCCAAAATATATTTTGCCTCCTAGATATTGCTACATAGCCTAGACACAGCAAGCACAGGATAAACATCTAAACAATTTGGATCCTCTGACTCTGAGAATCTTGTCTAGGAACAGATAACACATTCAGCTCAAGACAGCCAGACTTCCTTCAGACTTGAGGAAATCATGAAGACCAGAGTCCAGGGAACGTAGGCATGTGACTCTTGTTGGAAAAATGGTGCCTCAGTTAGGACTTAAAGCAAAAGGGTTTGTATCTGAGATAGAAGAGGAGCTCGTAACTTTGTTAGCTTAACTTTCTTGTTTCTTTTCTGAGATCATTCTCATTTCACAGGTTCAATCAGGGTCAGGTCTGATCAGAGGGCTGACCAGATTCCTCCTCAGCACTCAATGGCCAATTTACTTCATAAAAATCCATTCTGCAGCAAAAAAAGAATGCTGGACAGGCTATGGGGACAAAGGAAACCTTCTGCACTGCTGGTGAGAATGTAATTTGGTCCAACCTCTGTGGAGAACATGGAGAGCTCTCACAAGGCTAGACATGAACCTTCCATATGACCCAGTAATTCCTCTCCTGGGGATATACCCCAAGGACTCCATATGCCCAACCAAAAATATATGTGTACACTTAATGTTCATAGCAGCAAAATTTGTAATAGCTAAAATCTCGAAGCAACCCAGGTGCCCAACAACAGATGAATGGCTGGGAAAGCTGTGGTATATATACACAATTGAATACTATGCAGCTATGAAGAACAATGAACCCACCTTCTCTGACCCATCTTGGAAGGAGCTAGAAGGAATTTTGTTAAGTGAGCTAAGTCAGAAAGACAAAGACGAGTATGGGGTGATCCCACTCATAAACAGAAGTTGAGAATGGAGAACAGAAAGGTAAACTCAAAAAGCAGGATTTGACTGAATTTGGACTAGGGCACCAAAGTAAACTCTGGGTTGAGGGTGAGGGCGGAAGTTCTGCTTCACTTGGGGTGGGCGGATGGGATGCGACACAGTCTTTTGGTGGTGAGAATGGTGTTCGTGTACACTCCTACTAATTTGTATCACATAAATCACTATTTAATTAATATGAGGGGAAAATTTGATTGAATGTCTCAAACTTTTTAATGCACAGACCATAGGTTGAGTCTTTGATATGTTGACTCTCCTAAAAGCTTAGACCAGGGATTACAAAGGCAACTGGTGGCACAACTATATACAAATAATGTCAAAGGACATAAATTACGGTGATGTTGTGTATGATACAGCAAATCCTAATGAAGGGATATTTCAAAGTTAACACAATTGCCAAATAATGTGATTATAGCAATAACTATCTATTGTCTTCTTAAACCCTAAGACAGCAGGAACCTCCCACTTCCTCCCACTTCCTCTATAGAAATAGAATATAGCCTATATTTCCCCCAGTCCTGGAACCTCTAGGGTGAGGCTCACTTTCCTGCATGCTTCTCTCAATTTATACCAAATTATACTGAATCTGCCAAATCGATGCAATGAGTACTACCTCAGCATGCTTCACTTCAGACTGTGTCCAGAGACGTCAGGCATGGAATGTCAACCCTTCAGACTTATTACTCGGGTGAGACCTTTCTTTTCATAGGATTCTCTAATTCTATTCCAAGTTGTTCACTTACTAATAAAGTTCTAAAACCTAGATATAGACCAGGTTCCATGAGATAGAGCACATGTTCACATGTATCCATAAATTAGGGCAAAATATATACCTGAAAGCAAAAGTACACAATAGTCTGCATGAGTCAGTATAAAGTTCATAATGAAATAGTGTCTACTTAGACTTAGATACCCTCCTCATCTACTTCCTATTACACTTTGCTAACTCACTTCAAAGCTAACCTTATCAAAGCAAGGACTGCAAAAGCTAAATAAGGGCAAAAGACTGGTAGCTATCTATAAAATGGACACCCTCCCAAGTCTTCATCTGCACTGTCCCAGCCTTTAGGTTCACAGTTAGTCAACAACTTGTCTGGCTTTATATGTTAACTCTCTTTTCAGCCACCAGGTTCCAGATGCTACCATGATGCCAACCAGATTTCCCTGGATGTGTTCATAGCAGCACAATTCATAATAGCCAAAACCTGGAAGCAACCCAGGTGCCCAACAACAGATGAGTGGCTGAGAAAGCTGTGGTATATATACACAATGGAATACTATGCAGCTATCAAAAACAATGAACCCACCTTCTCTGACCCATCTTGGACAGAGCTAGAAGGAATTATGTTAAGTGAACTAAGTCAGAAAGATAAAGATGAGTATGGGATGATCGCACTCATCAACAGAAGCTGACTAAGAAGATCTGAAAGGGAAACTAAAAGCAGGACCTGATCAAATTGTAAGTAGGGCACCAAAGTAAAAACCCAGTGGTGAGGGGTAGACATGTAGCTTCTTGGGCCAGTGGGGGGTGGGAGTGGGCGGGAGGGATGGGTCACAGTCCTTTGGTGGTGGGAATGGTGTTTATGTACACTCCTAGCAAAATGTAGACATATAAATCAGTAGTTAATTAATATGAGAGGGGGAAATCAATTGTATGTCTCAAAGTTTCTCAAAAGACAAACTGAATCTTTTTAATATATAGGCTATGTATTTGATATGTGGACTCTCTCAAAAGCCTAGACCAAGTAGATTAGAAGCATCCAATAGCACAGCTATATACAAGATACTGGATACTGTACAGCAAACCATAACAAAGGGACTTTTCAAAGTTAACCCAATTAACAAATAATGTGATGATAATATTAACTATCGATTGTCTTTTTGAACCCTAAGACAGCAGGAACCTCACATCTTCACTATAGAGCCCCTACTTCCCCCAGTCCTGGAACCCTTGGATAGGGCCCACTTTCCCGTATGCATCTCCCAATCCAAACCAAATAATATTGCATCCGCCGATCACAACCTAACCAACGCAACAATTGCCACCTCAACATGCTTCACCTCAGACTGTATCCAGAGACTTCACATGTGGAATGACAACCCTTCAACTTCATTACTTGGGTGAGACCTTTCCTTTTATAGTACACTCTAATTTCATCTCAGGTAGTTCACTTTCTAACAAAGTCCCATAATCTAGATATACACCAGTTTCTGTGAGAGAGAGCTTATATGCACACGTATCCATAAACTACTGCAAAATATATACCTGAAAGCAGAAGTACACTAGAGTTTGCAGTGAGTACCTCCCTAATACTTCCTCTCCACTATTCCAAGCTTGGGATCCATGATTGCTCAACAAATTGTTTGACTTCATATGTTAACTCTCTTTTCAATCACCAGGTTCCAGATGCCACCAGGATGCTGGCTAGGCTTCCCTGGATTGAAGACCCCACCAATGTGTCCTGGAGCTCAGCTTCCCCAGAGACACACCTTACTAGGGAAAGAGAGAGGCAGACTGGGAGTATGGACCGACCAGTCAACGCCCATGTTCAGTGGAGAAGCAATTACAGAAGCCAGACCTTCTACCTTCTGCAACCCTCAACGACCCTGGGTCCATGCTCCCAGAGGGCTAGAGAATGGGAAAGCTACCATGGGAGGGGGTGGGTTATGGGGATTGGGTGGTGGGAATTGTGTGGAGTTGTACCCCTCCTACCTTATGTTTTTGTTCACTAATCCTTTCTTAAATAAAAAAATAAAATAAAATAAAATAAAATAAAATCGGTTTGTCTCCTAGTCATGGAATCTCTGGGACTTCGCATGTATTTCATGATATCTCTTGTCCTGACCCCTTGGCCTGTTATGCTGCTTCTGTTGGTCTTAGTTGAATCAACACTACTAGTGCCCCCATGCCAAGTCGTGCTGCTATGACCTTTTTGCTGAGGACTGTCTCCAGAGGCTCCAAGCCTGAGATGTCAACCTCCCAACCTTTTTAACCCAACGAGATCTTTCCTAACACATGGGACTGTCTAGTTCCACTGAAAGGTATATTTTCTAACAAAGATACAGAAACTTGATACAGGCTAGGGCCAGTAAGGGGCATTATATACTATAAACTAAAAGTGCCTGATGGTCCTCTGTCTCCCCCTTCCATCTTAATTCCTATATATATCAAATAAATGAATAAATAAAATATAAAATATTTTGCATTGTTATACTATATATTAATAGTAATTGTTACGACTCACATTTTACAGATGAAAAAGGCAAGGTCCAAGATGTTTTTCAAAAAGCCATACACAGGAATACTTAAGACTACAAACTACACCATGAGTTCCTTTAAAGTGGTCAGGCTTTCAGGGTCTTCTAAATCAAGAATCTTGACTTTTCCAGCTCAGAATACCCAAAGGTTGGCAAATGAAAAGCAGCCCAGAAGTGCTATGAACTCCCTGGCAAACACCAACTCCCAGTTTCACAGGTAGACAGACCTTAATTGACCTGTTCTAGACCTTGTATATACCTTTGGGAACTTCCTGCCTAATGGCCACAGGTGGTAGGATTGAAGGCTGAGTCAACAGGCAGAGCATCTCAGAAAACAGTGGTGCAGTGGTTTGGGGTGGGGGTGGGGGTGTCCAGAAGCAAGAGCCCCAGGAACTCAAGGGAGAGCGAAGGGGGATGTCTTTCTCCATCAAGTGTCTCAGGCCAACTGAGCTAGCAACGGGGTTGGCACTAGAATGTAGTTGCCTGGTTGCAGGGATTCCAAGTTCTGTTGGGGGCTGTGGTCAAGGAAGTGACTTCACAATCTGGGGTGCCTCTACCTCCAGTCCAATCCCTAATACCACATATAAACAATCATTACTTTTATCTCTTTCATTAGCCAAATACATAAATAAAAAAAATAGTTTTATAAATATAAGGAAGAAATACTAACTAATGTCTCTGTTTTTAAAGTTTTCTTTTTTTTATAATCTTTATAAATTAGAGACGGCCATAAATCGAGATGGAAAGGGATGATAGAGATGGAGAGAGACAGAGAGGCACCTGCAGCCCTGCTTCACCACTCACAAAGCTTTCTCCATGCAGGTGGGGATTGGGGGCTTGAACCTGGATCCTTGTGCATTGTAGCATTTGCACTAACCAGGTGCACCACCACCTGGCCCCCTATCTAACATCTCTTACATAAGAAATTTTATAATTTTTTTAAAAATTATTATTGTTATTTATTTTTATTTGTACAAAGGAAACACTGACAAAACCATAGGGTAAGAGAGGTACAACTCCACACAATTCCCACTATCAGAACTCTGTATTCCATCCTCTCTCCTGATATCTTTCCTATTCTTTATCCCTCTGGGAGTATGGACCCAAGATCATTGTGGGATGCAGTAGGTGGAAGGTCTGGCTTCTATAATTGCTTCCCCGCTGAACCTGGGCATTGATAAGTCAATCCATGCTCTCAGCCTGTCTCTCTCTTTCCCTAATGGGGCAGGGCTCTGGGGAAGCAGGGCTGCAGGACACATTGCTGGAGTTGTCTGTCCAGAAAAGTCTGGTTGGCATCATGCTAGCATCTGGTACCTGGTGGGTAAAAGGAGAGATAACATATAAAGCCAAACAAATTGTTGACTAATCATGAACCTAAAGGCTGGAATAGTGCACATGAAGAGTTGGGGGGGGGGGTCTCCGTTTTGTAGATAGCTTCCTGCTTCCTCTGTAGAGCCTATATTTACCCCAGTCCTGGAACCTCTAGAATGGAGCTCACTTTCCTGCATGCTTCTCTCAATTCATACCAAAATGCTATTGCATCTGCTGATCCCAGCCTAATCAATGTAACGAGTGCCACCTCAGCATGCTTCACTTCAGACTGTGTTCAGAGACGTCAGGCGTGGAATATCAACCCTTCAGCCTTACTATTATTTATTTTTTATTTATTTCCCCTTTTGTTGCCCTTGTTATTTTATTGTTGTTGTAGTTATTGTTGTTGATGTCGTCATTGTTGGATAGGACAGAGAAATGGAGAGAGGAGAGGAAGACAGAGAGGGGAGAGAAAGAGAGACACCTGCAGACCTGCTTCACCGCCAGTGAAGCTACTCCCCTGCAGGTGGGAATCCAGGGCTTGAACTGGGATCTTTATGCTGGTCCTTGCACTTCATGCCAAGTGTGCTTAACCCACTGCGTTACCACCCAGACCCCTTACATAAGAAATTTTAAAAGAAACTCTGTTGAGTCATTGTATCTTTGAACAAGTATAAAAACAACCTCTATACACTTATCCCTGAACTGTATAGTTTTTTTTAAGTCATTGTACACTTCTGCTTATTGTTTGTCCCACCACTTTGAGGACACCTAGCCACACCCCGTCCAAGTACTATTTTATGTTTTCAGCATGGTAGCTTATGAACCTGCCCAGAACACAGATTGCCAAGCACAAATGGAAACTATCAGATTCACCCATTGTGCAAAAAGAAAGGTGTCTCACTATAAGGAGGCTCAACAAAGAGTGATCTTCATGATGGCATTAGTATTAGAAGAAGAGATGAAGATCTCTCCACCTCTTAGAGACAGGGAGAAGGCAGGCACCTGTAGACCAGAAAAATCGCTCTTGCCAGGAACCAAAATTGGCCTGCACCTGAATTTCCCAGATCCCAGAAGGACTGGACACTGAGAAACAAAGGTCTGTTATAACTATGAGAAATCAATATCCTGGTAAATTAAGCCACCCAGGTTGTGGCATTTTCCTACAGCATCCTAAAATAAGTAAAGATAGAATCTCAGAACTCTAATCCATTCTGGTCTCTGTGATGGTCTCCTCTTAGGGTGATCTGCCTTTTACTAGTCTAGTGAGGCTATTAGTTTCCTTTGATTTCTGTAAGCAAAGCAGTTATCACAGGCATTGTGGTTTAAGAAATGCAAATATGTCATTTTATAGAAACCTACAGCGATCTCACTGGGACAAAACGAACATGCTGGCAGCATTGAATTCTTTCTGGAGGCTGTAGGTAAAATACTTTCTTGCCTTTTGCCTCTGCTAAGGGTCGCCAGCATTCATGATTTGTTCTTACCATCTTTAAAACCAATGTCACAGAGCTGGTTCTTTTCAGACTGCACCCCTCTGTTTCTTGGCAGCTAAGGAATGTTCTCTTTCATGAAGGACACACGAAGTTGAATTAGATGCAATGGGGTAATCCAAGATCATGTCTTCATCTCCAGGTCATTTACTTTGATCACACCTGCAAAGTACCACCAGGTAAGTAACATGTTCTCAGGATGTGGATATCTTTGGGGACTAGCCATCATTTCCTGCACCACAATCAGATTCTTCTCTCTCATGTACCTGCCTGGGCCAGGTGATAAAACAAAAACAAAAATCTCTCACATCTGTGCATTTCTCCCCTTGAATCACTGTGCCACAATGTTCCACCCAACTTCTGACTTCATGACAGTGTTTCTGGACACGGAGACAGAATGTGTGTAGTAACATGTAATACCTCTCCTGATGTCTTACATAAGCACTGAAAAACCAATGCAAGAAATCTAAGAAGCATACCATGGTGAAGCCAAGGCAAGCCCTGGAAAATGAACGTGGGAATGACTTTCGGGATTGATAGTTGAGTTTCTTTGTGTGTAAGGTGAAACTGTAGGCGAGTGGAGAGACTGTACACCACCTCAAAGATGTCCTTAGGTTTTCACTTCACTTCCTGCAGAGTCTGCATCACAGTGTTTGTTTCTCCCTATTCTAGTGTTACTCATCTGTTCTCTCTGCTACTCCTCCTAGTTGTCTGCTGCTATGGAAATACATCCACAGGGTCTTGCCTCTGTCATTCCATTCTCATCTTTCATTGTTCAATTCTTTCATACAATGCACTTTCTCCTGCCAAAGATTTAAGTACTGTCCTCTAAATACATTCCTTGCATTTTTGTTTTCAGAGTGACCCCTGGGATTTAGAAATTCACTCATTTCAGGTGCCTGGCTCACCTGAGACATGATCTCTCTATAATGGTAATTTGCCTGGGCTTGCACTTTCTTTATGATTAATCAAGTTATGACCTTGGCAATGCAGGCCTGTTCCAAACTTTTATAAGATGCCTGGGAGTTCCAGTGCTATTTGGGGAGAAGATATAAAAAGGAATTGTTCATTTAAAAGTTCTTGCAGGTGTTGAAAAGCAATCACCCAGTAACATCAGGGTAGAGTACTAATATTTTTTCCAGAAAGATGCTATTTCTACTTGCAGATTTCCTACTTTGCAAAGCTGGATGGAAGTCTTCATACACACATCAATCAACACTTATCTTTCAAACAGCCTTTGGACCTTGGTTGTCAGTGGAAAATTAATTTCATAATAGACCTCAGCTTTCTTCTTGAGAATTTGAGATGGCTATTCATTGCCAAGAGCACAGGACTATAAAGTACAGTCCCTCATGTAATAGATACGACTTCATAAATGTGAGATCAGAGTAATCCTTCAGAATTTGGACATTTCCAAGGTGATAGGGTAAAGAGACGCTATGGTGTCTCTTTCTTTAGGTGATTGCCCTGGGCAGCAGCAAAGCAACTTGGCAATGACTCAACTTCAACATTCATATTTACTCCTCTATGTTCATCAGAAGCTACCCCATTCCACAGTCACTCTTCTACATTTGCTGAGCACTTGCCATGTGCTCAGGATGGTCGGTATCTGGAGAATTTGGTTAGTAAGTCCAATAGCTCCTACTTTGGACCTCACTGAAACTCCCCCTCCCCACTCCTTTCTACTGGCATCCTAGATGGCCTCCTTGACTTGTAGCTTCAATTACTCTAGTAAATTTGACCAACTAGATCCCACTGGCCACCACAGTTCTCATTCTCAGTCATAGATAAAGTCAACTTGAAGAGTAATGTGTCCCCCATAACAAGCCCAACAATATTCAAAAACTACTACATGGTTCCTCCTTCTTACCCATCTAGTTTTATCTGTTAGGACTCTGGCCTTAAAATGATAGTAAATTATTTGTTTGTTTGTTTCTCCAGAGTACTATTGCTTATGGTAGTGTGGGGGATTGAACCTGGGACCCCCAGAGCCTCTGGTTTGAGAGTCCATTTGCATAACAATTATGCTATCTCCTCCACCCTTAAGCAATAAAAGAAATAGGCTGTTCTGTCATAAACTACGCACTTTTACACTTGCCAGGTCTTTACTGGCACTGCATGCCTCCATCTGACATGCTTTCCCTTTCCTCTACCTCCTGTAGTCTAGTAAGCCTTCCATGAAGTGGACTGTGAGTCAAAACCCTTAGCTTCAAGTTCAAGTCACTGGATGTATATCAGCCTATTTCAGTATTCCGTGGTCTGGAAATCTGGATGGAGGCAGGGGTCTGGCTCCTTCAGGAAACAGTGTGAATGCTTTTGACCCTATCTCGATTGCTCTATAATCCCATTCCTGAGAAACTATCCCCAGAAACAAAGACTCCATTATTACTATTCTTCTTTTTCAATGTTACACCAGAAAATGAACTCAAGGTCTCTTGTGTGTCCAATACTACTTACTAGTCTCTCCTACTCAGTTTTCTAGGGGGGGGGGGGGAGACAGACACAGAAAGGAGAGAAACACCACAGGGCTGCTCTACCAACCACAAGAACTCCCCTTATACCAGTACATGGTGCTTTCATACAGTACTGGCGCTTCAGCTCAAGGCCTCATGCACAATAGCAGGACATGCACTCTACTAGGTAAGCTTTTTCCTGGCCCCTTCACTATTGATGGAGATAGAGAGAAGGAGGGAATGAAAGAAAGAGAGAGAGAATGTTGGTCATTAGTAAAGCAGTAGATGATTATACAATCACACACACAAAAAAGAAAGAAAACTTTCACAAGTTGATTTTGAAAGATGTCTGGTCCAGTGTTTAGTAAGAAGAAATAAAACCCACACACTCACAGAGAAACATAAAGAAATATCCATGTCCGGCAGAGAAGCAACTACAGAAGCCAGAACTCCCACCTTCTGCATCCCTAAAAAATGATGATCCATACTTCAGGGGGAGCAATCTTAGGGGAAGATGACCAGAGAGCTCTGAAATTCAATTCCATCAAGACCTCAAGACTCAAAGAGAGAAGAGGAAAAAAGGAAAGACATTCAGAAGTAGCAATAGGTGTAGGTGTGACTTAGAAAGGAAGAGAAGGCAGGGCCATGGAAAAAATGGCCAAATATATATAAAGAAAGATAGTTGTAGAAATAATAGTTAACCCATAATCCCTGACCTTGGGTGAACTACTTGAGTTTCCAGTGGAGGGAATGGGGACACGGAACTCTGGTGGTGGGAAAGGTGTGGAATTATACTTCTGTGTCTCATAGTTTATTAAATATCTAGTAAAAAGAAACAAAGAAAGAAAGAAAAAAAGGAAGGACGAAAGAGAGAGAGAATGGAATCTGAGGAGTAGAACAGGCCTCCCAATCCTATTTCAAAGATCTGTGTTGATTATTGGCCCGTCAAGAAAGGTTAAAGGGCAGTGTATTGGTGTTTACCTTCACAACTTCAAGAATAGAATGGACAAGAGAATGACACTCAGCTTTGCACAAAGTGGGAGCTGTAATTTTTTTCTTTTTCTTTTTTTGTCTTTTAAAAAATATTGATTTATTTTCCCTTTTGTTGCCCTTATTGTCGTAGTTTTTATTGTTATTGATGTCGTCGTTGTTAGATAGGACAGAGAGAAATGGAGAGAGGAGGGGAAGACAGAAAAGGGGAGAGACAGAGAGACACCAGCAGACCTGCTTCACCGCCTGTGAAGAGATTCCCCTGCAGGTGAGGAGCCAAGGGATCCTTACACTGGTCCTTGCGCTTTGCGCCACATGCGCTTAACCCGCTGCACTACCGCCCACTCCCAGGAACTATAATTTTTTTTTTTAAGTGCCCTTTCTGTATGATATAGTCCATACAGTTGACCTGCGGGAGAAATGAACTCTGCCAGTTATCACTTTCGCTGATTTTGGGGAGAGCTGGTTTGCTGTAGTCCTGCCTAAGCAGGGAACATGGTTCACACTGCAGACTTTTAGCCACACTCTTGCCTTGCCAGCCATCATTAACAAAACAACAACGGGCCTGAAATTCTGACAATTTATATGACACTGTATTCTCAGGGTAATCCAGGAGTAACTACCCACCCACCTCCTTGGGCAGAAACACGGTCTGTACTATCTGTACCAGTCACTGAATCATGCATCCAAGCAAGAAGTGTTTGGAGCAGCCTACAAGTCAGGCCACTGGAATTTATTGTGCCTTTAGTTCATGAGTTCCAGTGAACCAAAAGTCAGGTCATCTTGCAGGCAAACTTCCTTGGGTAATTCTTTTAGAGTCTTGCTGGGTAAATACTGCACTGAAGTAAAGGACTCTGGGGTTGAGGTGGGTCCTTTCAGGTCCTGGTGCATGATGGCGGAGGAGGACCGAAGGTGAGGGTGAGAGTGTCTTGCAGAAAACTGAGAAATTTTACACATATATTAAGGATTGTATTTATTGTAAACCATTGATTCCCCCCAGTAAAGAAGACCTTCTTTTGTGTGCACCTCTGATAGCTTCTTGTTAATTAAAGGTGTTAACAATGACTTTCTTATCATCACAGATGGAGAAACCACAAATGTGATTTTTGGTTCACTATTAGTCAATTGTATGTGTATTTTACTTTTTTCCTCCCCCAGCATTTCTTGTTACTTTTATACTCTGTTTCAAGTAAAAAAAAAAAAAAAAAATGAAAGGTCATTTTTCTATGCCCCTGTTAATTGAGATTTTCCAGAGAAACAGAAACAGCAGAGAGAGAGAGAGATGTATACATTTATACATACTTAATAAAATGGCAAAGAAGAAAGAAGAGAAATTATAAAGAATTAACTTCTGCAACTGCATAAGCTATCCAGTCTAAATCTGCCAGGTGAACCAAGAGGCTGAAGACCCAGAGGAGACAGGCAGTTTGAATTTGAAAAGAATTTCTCCTTCACAGGGTACATGGCCTCAATACCCATTTACCTGATGGAAATAATTTGCTTTAATCAAAGCTTATTGATTTACATGCTAATATCACCTAAAATATACCTTTTCACCTTCACCTAGACCAATATTGGACCAACTATCTGGATGCTATATTGCAAAATCAACACATAGAATTCACCACCACATCCTCCATCCTTTCAATCTTAAGTCCAAACAACATTTGTGGTATTGCTGGAATGTCTTTTCTCTCTCAGTCCTTGGAGCCAATCTCTCACCATAGACCACTTATTCTTCATAAATTTCCATCTTGTCCTTATGGCCACATCCAAGCCAAGATCCCCTTGCCTTAAACCTGGATTATAACAATAGCTTCACCACTCTCCCAATGAGACTCCATTCGCCTGTCAGGCTTGTTTCTGTCTTCTAGTTGAGGGCCCTCCTCAATCGCTATCGAACAGGCCATGGCCGGTGCGCCGCTATGTTCCATCACTGGGGAGCCAGAGATGACCCGAACTGCCCCTGCGGCTACAGACAGACTATGACCCACATAGTCAACGACTGCCACCTCTCCAGATTCAAAGGAGGTCTCGAAACTTTACATCAGGCTCAACCTGACGCTGTTGACTGGCTACAGAAGAAGGGCAAATGCTAGAAGTTGAGGATTCAATGGTGAACTATTGGCTGCTTCCCCAAGGCAATTCCCTTATCCTCCTTAAGCCTCTGCACCCCCTAGCCTCAAGCTGCTCTAAAAAATCTTGCCAGCCTTTTTCTCTTCTTTTCCTAGTTATCCTGTCTCCTTTTAGACCACTGTTTAACTATTGCCACATTAGACCCAATGCTTTAAAATATTTAGTTGTTTTTCATTTAAAACCCTACCCTGATTCCCTCTTTGCATCTACAACTTCTATCCAGCTAGGAGAGTCTTCAGCTGAAGATGAAGAAGCACATAACAAAACATACTGAAATTTAGTGGCTAAGAAATGTTCATCTCAGGTCAGGGAGATATCGGAGATAGCACAGTGGTAGTGCATCAGACTTACACATCCGAGGCATTAGAGGTCCCAAATTCAGTCCCTGGAACCACCACATTTCAGATATGAGCAGTGCTCCAGTCTCCTTCTCATTAAAATAAATATCCTTATTTTAAAAATATCAGTCATTTCATCAAATTTGAGACAGGGCTCAGCTGGGTGTCTTTTCTTTCCTGGCATTGATTGAAGTTACTTGCTATACTCAGTGGGGAGCTGGTCGTGTCTGAGTGCCCCAACTGACTTCATCTGACATGCTTGACATCTTGGAAGGAGAAGAAACTGGAAGGCTGGTCTCAGCTGGGATTGTCAAATAGAGATTCTTCTGTGACCTTTTCAGCATGTGAGCTAAGAGTAGTCAGACCATGAAGAAGCTTCTAAAATGCCTTTGAGGAGGTTGCAAGGCTTCTAATGAGAGTCCAGGAAGTCTCATAAAACTATTTTAACCATCTTGTACTAATCCAAGACTCTTGGAATAATAACAATAAATTCCAGTTGATCCCAAATATCTTTCCAATGGGTACGCGATTGAATGACTAACACAAATCATAATTCTACCTAATGCTTATGCTGCTACTCCTCATTCCAAATTGATAACCTTATCATTGATGGATAACTTAATATTTTTCAGAGGGAGACTTGTAAGCAACAGCTGGCATGAGCTCCAACAAGCAGCAGTTTGTGACCGGGGATTCTCTGGTTAGGGTAGGATACTGGGCCATCAGCAGGAGGGTGAATAAGGGGTCCTAAGGGTGAGACCACTCTTGGGTTAGAAAATGGAGGCCAGGGGAAACAAGAAAGGAAATCTTTTGATTATTTCTGAAGCTCACACCTCCCTCTCACCCCAGAACCAGCCCCCAGAGGCTGGACAGCTTGCTCCTAGCAGGCTACCCTCTGAGCTGTTTTCTTTACCAAGATTCCTGGCTCACCAGGGGTGCCATTCCAAATATTTTCCTTTTTGTTTTCTCTCTCTCTCTCTCTCTCTCTCTCTTTGTCTGTCTCCACCTGTAGTTCTATTTGAGTGACAAAATACCTTACCAATCATAGCCTCATCCCTGCCTGGGAAAGACTACCTGGAGGTTTTTTTTGATGCTTCTTACAATTGGCTGTCTTTGCTCAGACAAAATCTGAGCAAATCTGGAGCAGAAAATCTGGAGCAGTCCAAGCTGCAGACTGTTAGTGTTTTTTACTCTCTTCTATTTTGTTATTACTATTATTATATACGTGTGTCCCTTTTGCCCCTTCCTTCTTCATTTTAACCAAAATCAACTGTTGTTGTTTTCTCCATTGCTAGGTGACTGGGTGTCCTATCCAGTGTGAGAGGAACTTGTTTCTCTCTACCTCTTCCCTCCACTTTGCTTTCTCCCTCCTCCTAGCTAATTCAAAAAAAAAGCCTCTTTCTTTTCACTGCTCTTTTTTTTTCTTGTTCTTGTCTTCTTTTCTTCTTTCCTCCTTCTTTTGATTTCTGAATTCACTGATGCTTGTTTGTGAATTATTTTGGGGAAGAAATCTGACTCAGAGTGGAGTGTGTGTGTGTGTGTGTGTGTGTGTGTGTGTGTGTGTGTCTCCTTTACTTCCCTTTCTCCTCTTGCTATCCCTAGACTTTACAGTGGACAGTAGATTAGCATAATTGTCTATTCTTGCTTTCACTTTTTTTCCTTTCTCTTTCTTTTTCCTTTGGATTTGGTTGCTATTTTTTCTTGGACTGGAGGTGCTGTTTGGCTAACTGGTATTGGTTGAACTGCATCAATCCTTGCTTAAGTTACTACTGTTGTAATTTCTGAGGTTGGGTGACTACATTTGTCATAAAGGTATTTAATATAGTGTGGCTTGTATTCAAAACACAACAATTGAAGAACAACAGAACAGAGAAATAAAAAACACATCAATAAAAAATGGTTAAATCAAGAGCAAATAAAACTGCTACCACAATTTATCAAGACAGGAGCCCAAAGAAACTCCAAGTCAGTCAGAAGTAACCATAGATAAGAAAAGTATTCCAGCAATAGTAAACCTAATAATCACAGAAATGAAGACAACTATGAAGGAAAGGGCTATAAGAATTAGGGAAATAACAGATGAGACCCTCAAGGAAAACACAAGCAATGTTGGGGAAATTAGGCAACTGAAAGCGTAAATAGCTGAACTAAAAGGTCAATTAACAGAACAAGCTAATACTATAACTGAACTGAAGAAAGAAGCTGAGGGAAGGTAAAGCAGGCTATCAGAAGCAGAAAACAGAATTAGCTAGACAGAGGATGAGCTAGAGAAAACAAAGAAAGAGGTAAAAGAGCTCAAAAAGAGATTGAGAGACACTGAAAACAACAACAGAGACATATGGGATGATCTCAAAAGAAGTAACATTTGTATTATTGGCCTGCCAGAGGAAGAAATAGAGGAAGGGGAAGTAAATATTCTAGAGGAAATTATAGAAGAAAACTTTCCAGACCTAAACAACAGAAAGGACATTAAGATTTAAGAGGCTCAGAGAGTCCCAAACAGAATCAACCCAGACCTTAAGACACCAAGACATATCATAGTTACAATGAAAAGAAGTAAGGATAAAGAAAGGATCCTAAAGGCAGTTCTCCCACTCACTCCAAAGCTAACCTTATCAAAGCAAGGACTTCAGAATCTAAATAAGGGCAAGAGACTGGCATAATTCAACTATGACTCTTTAGTCACTATCAGGTCACCCCATCAGTTGGGGCCCTATTCGGGGAGTCCTGAGATTCCAAAACAGACATGATGGGCCTAGACCTTGAATAAATCCCTCTCTCCATTGTTACCAGTCATTCCTATCAGGAACAACACAATAAAGCCCTTTATGGGCTCCCATAGGACCTTGCCCTCAACTTGGATCAACAATGGTAGAGAATGTTCCATCCTCTGAAGGGAGGCTGGACAACATACTCTATGCTACACCTGAGGAAGATGGGTCCTGATATCGGGGCAGCTTGGAACGTTCCTACTCATGACCACAGAATGTGAGCTCAGATCTACAGGGATGCAGAGGCCACATAGGCTCCTAAGTTGAATATGGGCCCGAGATCACATCAAATTGATGGGGCTTACAATCAACAATATCTATACACCTTTCCAATATTTGGGAGCTAATCTTTTCCCTGATCCAGCTTTCTGGTCCTTTTTCCATCCATGACATCATCTCCCCAGACAATAACTTGGACCCACCTGCATATCAGATGTCAGACTCAGGGAAAAAAAAAACTAGTATAGCCACAGGCCCTTTGGAATATAACTAAAATATGCTTACTAGCTATCTACAAAAGAAAGACCCCCCCACCCCAACTCTTCATCTGCTCTATTCCAGCCTTTAGGTTCATAATTAGTCAACAATTTGTTTGGCTTTATATGTTAACTCTCTTTTCATCCACCAGGTTCCAGATACTACCTTGATGCCAACTGAAGTTTGGACAACCCCACCAATGTGTCCTGGAGCTCTGCTACCCCAGAGCCCTACCCCACTAGGGAAAGAAAGAGGCAGGCTGGGAGTATGGATCAACCTTTCAATGCTCATGTTCAGCGGGGAAGCAATTACAGAAGCCAGACCTTCCACCTTCTGCATCCCATAATGACCCTGAGTCCATACTCCCAGAGGGATAAAGAATAGGAAAGCTATCAGGGGAGGGAAGGGGATACATAGTTCTGGTGGTGGGAATTATGTGAAGTTGTACCTGTCTTATCCTATGGTTTAGTCAGTGTTTCCTTTTTATAAATAAAAAATTAAATAAAAATAATAATAAAAAGATTTTCAGAATTAGAATCTGAAAACATAAACAATTTTGGAAGCAACAGTTATTTACAAAGACTCAGAGCTAACGACATGATTTCCTTCATTTCTTCCCCCCTTTAACATTTTTTTAACTTTTCTTTTTTAAAAAAAAATAGATTTATTTCTTTATTTTGGATAGAAACAGAGAGACATTGAAAAGAATAGGGGAGACAAAGAAGATGAGGAGAGAAAGAGAGAGAAGGAGAGAGAAAGGGAACTGCAGCAATGTTTCACTTACACGTGGGTGTTGGGGGGGTTGACCCTTAGACCCTCCTCGGGGTAATGTGTACACTCAGCTCAAATGTGGTATCACCGAGCCATCTCTATTCCTTTAAAAAAAATAAGCAAAATCCAGAATGAGAAGAAATAACTTTAACCCACCACCCCCTTTTGAGCTATGGGCTTGAATATACCTAGAGGTTGAACAGAGTTTACCCACTGACAGTGGTTCACTGCCTGAGTAGGCAGAGCTGTTCAGGGAGAAGGATGGAAGAACTTGGCTTTGATACTGCTTCCAGGGCCATGCATGGGGCAACTGCATTGTCTGAGCATGCCATTCTCAACATCGGATCCATAACATTATTATTTCAGTACCACAATTTATAATTTAATTCATGAATCACTGGATTCTCTAAATGGAGAAATTCTACTGTAGTACTTCCATTTCCTACTAATTCCTAAGAAGACAAAAAGGTTAAAGCTAAACTAAACCAAATCCAAAAATGAGGTGTCTGTACAGAGCTTTAAACTGCAAAGAGGAACACACTGAGGGATAAAAAAAAATGTTCTCGCTTCCGTTGAGTTGAGCTCAAAGCATGGTAGCATCTTTAGAAAACTGATGTTCAGGTAGGAGAGGGCTCCAAGTGGCAAGTGCCTTGCTGTCACCCAACCATGCTCAAATCTGCAGTAATTTTCCTTCATGAGTCTGTACAAAAGAGGGAAAGGTTTTGAGTTGCACTTGCTGTGTGTGTGTGTGTGTGTGTGTGTGTGTGTGTGTGTGTGTGTGTATGCACACATATTTGTTTATTTGTTTGTCTTACTCCTTGGTCAACAAAGTATCAACAGAGTTAAATCACAGTGTGCATTACCTGGAGATCATTTCCCTTCCAAGAGTCAAAAGTATTCAGGTGGCTCAGCTAGTAGAATATGGGGTCTGCCCCACTGCAAGTACCATCCCCAACACATCACGTCATAGCTGGGCAGTGTTCTCATCTCTATCTCTAAAAAGCAGCTTTGTGGGAGAGAGAGAGAGTTAGTTTAAGTAGGTGGTGGATCAGAGTACCTGCAGGTCTGCCTGGCGTGTTCTGCTGAGGGGGGCTCAGCCTGGAGACTTGTGAGCAACCTGATCGTGCAGCTGGCTCTCAGCTACTGATGTACGGGATTGATGGCAACGAAATGAATCCTCTCTGGACACAAAAGTACACTTGTTTCCCAATGACTGTCTCCTGGATGTAAGCACTCCGGCTCCTCCTGGGCCTGAGCTAACGCGTGCTGGCTGCGGGTGGAGGCAGAGCCTAGCCTCTGGACAAGGTGTTTGTTTGCAGACATGCCCTGACCACTTGCCCAGTCATACACAGGGGCCCTTCTTCTCCACAAGGAGAGTTTGTGAGAATTGGTGGTGACAGAGGCCAGAAGGCAAGAAGGCAAACTGGATAAACGTGACATAACCCCCCCATCCCCCAGTCTCATGTCATCTTCTCCCCCCAACACACACACTATTTCCTCTTTCCACTTGCCATGGGCAGCTCAGTTACCTGCTGTTAAGCATCTTGGCCTTATCTTCCTGTATCCAATGCCCGTGTCTCTTTTCAGAAATGACTAACAGGAATTTAGGGTATTGTGTTGAATTTTAATTGGTAATTGTGCTTCTCATATGTTGGTTCCTGAAAAACCTCCCCATCGTGGTCTCTCTCCTGCATTTTGAAAAGTAAGATGAGGGATGTTCAACTTTGATGAGCTTGGGAGACAGCATCTTTCTAATTGTTGGGAATGCTCTATGATGTAAGATTTTGAGAGAAGGAGATAATTTGGCAACTAGTTCTTCTTCTTCTAGCATTTTCCCTTCTTCCGTAGCCAGTCAACAGCGTCAGGTTGAGCCTGATGTAAAGTTTCAAGACCTCCTTTGAATCTGGAGAGGTGGCAGTCGTTGACTATGTGGGTCATAGTCTGTCTGGAGCCGCAGGGGCAGTTCGGGTTGTCTCTGGCTCCCCAGCGATGGAACATAGCGGCGCACCCATGGCCTGTTCGATAGCGATTGAGGAGGGCCCAATCATAACGTGCTAGGTCAAAGCCGGGTTGACGCTTGCAGGGGTCTGTGATGAGGTGTTTGTTCTTTACCTCAGCTGACTGCCAGCTCTGTTTCCAAGAGTCTGGAACAGAGAAGTTCAGTGTAGGCGTAGGGGACCAGATTGGGTGACGAGACGTCAAGCGTTGGACAGGGTGGGCGAAGATATCCGCGTATATTGGCAGGTCCGGTCGAGCGTAGACGTGGGAAATGAACTTAGATGATGCCACATCCTGACAAATATCTGGCGGGGCGATGTTGCTAAGAACTGGCAGCCATGGAACTGGGGTGGAACGGATGGTTCCAGAAATTAGCCTCATGGAGGAGTATAATTTGGAATCGACCAAGTGGACATGGGGGCTACGGAACCATCCTGGGGCACAGTATTCTGCAGTGGAATAGCATAATGCCAGAGATGATGATCCTAGTGTGGAAGCACTCGCGCCCCATGAGGAGCTGGCCAGTCATGCAATGATGTTATTCCTCGCACCCACCTTTGCTGCAGTTTTTATGAGATGTTCGTGAAATGACAGAGTGCGATCGAGAGTAACACCAAGATAGACTGGCTGGGCTTCATGCCGGATTCTCATATCGCCAAGCTGCACATTAAGCTCACGCGAGGCCGAGGCATGGTGTAGATGGAAAACAGATGATACCGTTTTTGCAGTGCTAGGGATTAGTCCCCATTTTTTACAGTAATCAGATACCAGAGACATGTCTTTCGTGAGTGTTTCCTCGAGGATGTCGAACTTGGATGCCTGAGTTGCACAGCAGATGTCATCAGCGTAGATGAACTTCCTTGAAGAAGTTTCTGGAAGGTCATTGATGTAAATATTAAATAGCGTAGGAGCCAGAACAGAGCCCTGGGGGAGGCCACTTGAGACAAGTCTCCATCTGCTAGACTTGTCACCCAGATGCACCCGGAATCTTCTGTTTTAGAGAAGAAACGATATAGTGTTGGCCACCCATGGAGGCAGGCATCTTGAGATCTTGACTAGGAGACCACGGTGCCAGACCGTGTCATAGGCTGCTGTGAGATCAACAAAGACAGCACCCGTCTTTAAATTCTTCTGGAATCCATTTTCAATGTAAGTTGAGAGGGCCAGGGCTTATTCGCAGGTAGATCTTCCTGGGCGGAAACCAGCCTGGGCAACTAGTGATTTCATTTCTTTCAAACTAAGACATGGCATTGGCTTAAAGTCATGAAAGTGAGCAAGGTCAGGGAAGGTACATGAGTGCCGGGGTGTACTTGGGTGTGTGAATCTCCTTCCACAAATAGTGAGCCCAGTTAGACTGACTTTCCACAAGGAACAAGCTCAACAGTTACACAGTTTATTAAAGCCATCTCTAAACATTTGAGCATTGATGTAAAACTAAATAAAACCTACAAGTCTAAAGGATCTTACCTTCCTCCCTTCCATCCCTTCTTCTTTCCATTCTTCCTTCTTCTTTTCCTTATCTTTTTCTTTTATTGAGAAACAAAATTTAATATCTTGTCTTTAGATCATCATAACTGCCTAGGTGTTACATCATAGAAAAAGAGACGCTCTAACCAACGGCAGTGGCATAGGCTGGATTTGGTGGGGATCTTTTTGACATTCCTGCAGACATCTCTGCTAGGATCTGCCAGGATACAGTGCTCTTTACAGTGTGTGCATAGAGAGCATATCTCTCCCCTAAAAATAACTTGATCCCAACACAAGTATAAACTTCTTCAATTCTCAGAAAAACTATCTTCCCCTGGTTTTGAAAGTAGAACATGGACGGTAGCTCTTCCACATACAATTGTTTGAAGTTTTTATCAAGTTGTGGTAGACTATACACCTGTGGGGTTAGATGGTAAACATATCTTTTTTGTCCTAACTGAATTTTATATTTTGACTAGGTAAGTTCCAACATGACTTTATCACAGGCATACTTCTTGCTCCTCAAATCTTGTTTGGATATTTTGGACAAAGAAATTGTACTTAAAGAAATACAACTTTCTCAGTTAACTAGTTAGTAGAAGCATTCAAAACTAGGCTCTACATAGAATTCTCCCTCTTTCTTATGAAGTGGTATTGTCTCCTCTCCCACAAAAAAGCCAAGTAAAAGCTGATGCCTGGGCAGCTGGAGTAGCTCACGTTGTTTCTGCACCACTTCAAAGATCACTACGCACGATGCCAACTGTCTATTCTCAAATCAAGAATCAAACCTAACCAGTATTATAGCCAAATTGTTCAATGGGTTCTACTTACTCCTAGAGAACTAGGTGAAAATCCTCCTGTTGGTTTTCAAGAAGGCTTTTTTTTTTTTCTTTATAAAAAGGAAGTATTGACAAAACCATAGGATAAGAGGGGTACAACTCCACACAGTTCCCACCACCAGATCTCCGTATCCCACCCCCTCCCCTGGTAGCCTTCCTATTCTTTAACCCTCTGGGAGTATGGACCCAGGGTCATTGTAAGGTGCAGAAGGTTGAAGGTCTGGCTTCTGTAATTGCTTCCCCGCTGAACATGGGTGTTGACTGGTCAATCCATACTCCCAAAAATATCCCAAATTAACAATACCCTCTAACAAGCATAAATAAAAGACAATTTACAACACTGTGTTAGAAAATATAAAAGGGGGGTGGTCAGTAGTGCAGCAGGTTAAGGGCATGTGGTGCAAATCCCGGTTCGAGCCCCCAGCGCCCCACCTGCAGGGGAGTCGCTTCACAGGTGGTGAAGCAGGTCTGCAGGTGTCTGTCTTTCTCTCCCCCCTCTGTCTTCCCCTCCTCTCTCCATTTCTCTCTATCCTATCTAACAACGACGACATTGATAGCAACAATAATAAACAACAAGGGCAACAAAAGGGGAAATAAGTAAATAATAAAAATTCAAATAATAAAAATAACTTAAAAGTAAACAAATAAAAAGAAAGGAAGGGAAGGCATGACCATAGGGAAAAAAAATGGGTAGAGCCTGGGAGGTGGGGCAGCGGCGTAAAAAGCATGAGACAAAAATGGGCAAAAAATATATCGATAAATAGGCAGATATATAACAACATAAAGACAGATAACAACATAAATCCAACCTGTATCTGTGACCTTGGGAGAACCACTTCAGATTTTTGCTGGAGGGGGGTGGGGACACAGAGCTCTGGTGGTGGGAATGGTATGGAATTATACCCCTGCTATCTTATGATTTTTAATTACTAACAATTTTTAAGCTCTGATGGAACAATGTGTGTTTCATAATGTGTGTTTCCGTTCACACAACATTCCCAGTATTGTGGAACTATAATGATGGAGAAAAGGTTAGGAGTTGCCAGAGGCTGGTGCTGGAGAAAGGGGGAGCTTTTTTGTGAAGTTATAGTTCTGTACTCTGTTGTTAGTTTATTAGTTAATAGAATCTGAAATTTTATAAAGCACTGATCTGATCAGCATAACACTATTCACAAAAAAAAAAAAAAAAACTAAAACAACCCAAGGGTCTGATGACAGATGAATAGCTAAGAAAGTCACAGCATTCCTACATTGCAGGATACTGCTCCACTACAAGAATACCTGAAACCTTAGCTTTTTCTTTTTTTTTTTTCAGTGTTGAAGGTATTTCAGGGCATCATACAAGGCAGAAGAAGAAAAACAGTAGAAGATATTACTCATATGTGCAACTTAAGAAATAAGGCAGGGGTAAAGAAAGGGTGATAGAGAAGCCCCATTGTCTATCTGCAGAGTTGAGATTACTAAAACAGTGAAGGAAGTTGATTGGCCAGAGGGGCCTAATAGCCTGTGGCAGAAAGAGATGGCACTTCAGCAGTGGACTAAGTATGGTAAGTCATGACTTGTCCACAAGTCAAATTGTGTCCTTGAGACAATTAATCTTGTAAAGCAAATTTTTCTCCATCAAAGAAAAATCAATAAAATTTCATGAAACTGCACACACTCTCTCTCTGTCTCTGTCTCTCTCTGTCTGTCTGTCTCTCTCTCTCTCTCACACACACACACACACACACACACAGTATTTATACAGACTCTGCTGAAATTGTAATTAGATGCTTACTGAATAATGGCATTATACCCATAATAAGATGCTCTGACATGATTGTCATCACCAGTGTAAGTTGGGGAAGGAATGTGCTAGCATTCTCAGAACTAGCTGTGCAAACTCTTGTGAGCCTTAACTATTTCAAAGGAAGGCACTATATTAGAAAAAGCTTAAACACTCAATGACAACAACGCTGAGTGCTGTGAACAAGAGCGACATGATGCCCTGAAAGCCTCCCATAGAAGGACTGACCTGACTGTGAGGGTCAGGAGAAGCTCAAAAATGAGCTGAGATCTAAAGGAAGGCTCGAGGTTAATGAGGTGAAAAGGGCAGGGAGGTTGAAGCCAACTCTGCTGACTTAGGAAAAGTTCAATAAGGTAGGAAAACAGTTCTTTCCATGATCCTCCAAAACTGAAACACATGAACATACAGAAAGGTAGTGATGGCTTCATCTGAGGTGGGTTGGGAAAGAAGGCTTCAAGAGTTCAGAACCCCCCTAAAATTCTAAATAATAAAGTCAGGCAGGGAAAGGAAAGAGAAAACAATTAAGAGAAGGGATGGGGCATACTAGGCAAAGTCGAATCAAGAGCTCTTAGAGTCAGGCCCAGAATTCCAGTAGGTTTACTGGAGTATGTAGCCATATAAAAATGATCACTGTGGGCTAGGAAGATAGCATAATGGTTATGCAAAAGACTCTTATGCCTGAGGCTCCAAGGTCCTAGGTTCAATCCCCAGCACCACCATAAGACAGAGCTGAACGGTGCTCTGGTATCTCTCTCTTCCTCTCTCCTCTCTACCCTTCTCTGTGCCTCTATTATTAAAATGAAATAAATCTGATCCCTGTGTCCTGGTGAGGAAAGGATTACCTTTCTTCAGTTATTGATGAAAGTGGTGAAGGAGAAGGTGAGCTTCTAGGTCACCTTTCAACTCTCTCAAGCAAGGGGGTGACTTCAAAAGGTATGAGCAGTGCACTCCTTCAAGCATCTTCTGACTTTGTAGAAAGAGGAGAATACAAATCAGACTCTCGGGGGTTGGGTGGTGGTACATCAGGCCAATCACACTCAGTACGAAGCACAGGACCCTTGCAAGGATCCTGGTTCGAACCCTGGCTCCCCTCCTACAGGGGGTTCACTTGACAAACAGTGAAGCAGGTCTGCAGGTGTGTTTCTCTCTCCCTCTCTGTCTACCCCTCCTCTCTCAATTTCTCTCTGTCCTACCCAGTAAAAATGGCCTCCGGGAGTAGTGGATTTGTAGAGTTGGCACCTAGCCCCAGCGATAACCCTGCAGCAAAAAAAAAAAAGGGCAAATCAGATTTTCCTCTTCATACCTCATGCTTTCCACACCCCACCGCTGAGCCTGGACTATCCAGAGCCAAAGGAATTCAAGAGCTAAATGAGACCCAAATTCTAGCTGTCTAGACCCAACAAGACACTTAACATCTCTAGACAACAGTCTTCTAATTCAGAAAGTGAACTTGGACCCAATGACTCTCAGCTGACTCTGCCCTGGCATTTGCAAAATCCAGCCTCTGACTTTCTGAAATCTGCATCCAATCTGTGATTTCAGTTTTGCTCCCAAACCTCATCTTTGTGCATACCTATCCCCAAGCTGCCATATGAAGGCCAGAAAGTTCCTTTTGAAGTCATCTCCTGGCTTGAGAAAGTTGAAGGATGACCTAGAAGTTCACATACAAAACACAGACTTGCATTTATGGTTTCATGGAAATTAGTTTGAGGTCAGATACAAAGACCATTTTCACTCACTGTCATTGAAAAAGAGAAACTGGAATTACTATTAGTTTGCCTCCCAGCTAATGGAGAATTTAAATGTCCTCATCATAGTCATTTGACTGAGCTAATATTTAGACATTTCATAAAAGTTTCAACATTTTTATTTAAAATGCTACTTTTACAGAAGTGTCTGATCAGGAAGATTTAAATTATATCCGTTAGCAGTGTTATGTTCAGTGTCTGAAGCTATAATGTTAGAGAGGACCCAACTGACAGGCAGAAATATATTTGCTAAACAAAGAGAAAGCGAACAAGAGAGAGAGAGAGAGAGAGGAAGAGAGAGAAAGCAGGCAGGAATAAGAAAGCATTTTTTTTTCTTTCTTCAAGGTTGATATTTTCCCATTGATCTTTCCAAGGAAATGATTACCTGTCTTTCCACCCAGTTTGATGAAATCATCGCCAATGTCTTGAATGACTGCTTTGAAAGGTGGATTTGGAACATCCAGTGCTCACAATGGAGAGGCCTCAGGGGTGCAGAATGATTCTGTATGGTTTCATTTTAATTCTCAACCAACCAAAACATAGGTGTTTATCTTTAAGCCTGTGGAGCAGGAGCATCTAATTGATCCCACTTGGGAGACAGACGGTGAATAATGGGCCATTATATTTTGACGAGACACACAATTGCCTTGAACTTGTTGGGAGTTCAGGTGTGGGGATCTAGCTACCTGGGGCAGGGGTTGGAATGTGATGGTTTGTAAGCTCCTGATCACGCATCTGCCTGCCGCAGCCCTTGTAGGACCCGGCTCCATTTCACGGGAAT
The DNA here is from genome assembly GCF_950295315.1 of Erinaceus europaeus. Lineage (NCBI taxonomy): Eukaryota > Metazoa > Chordata > Mammalia > Eulipotyphla > Erinaceidae > Erinaceus > Erinaceus europaeus. Next base: position 9,951,646 of record NC_080175.1, read on the forward strand.
AACTCACCTATTCATGAACAATGAGGTTCAAATTGTACTTTTCTTTAACACAACATTAACTCTCAAAGAGCTGGAAATTCAGCACTGGGTTCCGTGAGCTTAGATTGCAAATCAGTCACTGAGAACATTATATGAGCAGTAATCCCATTAAATATATCATCTTGCAAATATCTAAATCCAGTTAATTAACTTGTATTGCAAAAGAGCTCGAGATAGAGTTTTCAGAGAGCAACCATACATTTTAAGGCCCTAATTATACTTAAAGCACATTCCAGGCTCTACTTTTTATACAAAATAGGTGAAAAACTGCCCTCTCAGGGAAAAAAAACAAGAGTGGATAGCTATTTTCATGAGATTTGAACTGGAAAGATAGTCAAATATGGCAAAAAAAAAAAAAAAAAAAACTGCTTTCTTACACAAACTTTTTCCTTCACTGAAGGAAGCTTTTTTTTTAATAAAAGGATTAAACAAAGTCTGTCATTTTAATTAAAATTCATAGCAATACAATGTCGTCTTTACACTGGTTAGAGAAATTAACTAACTTGTGGATCTAGCCATCTTTCAGAGTTCACAATAATTTGACTTTAGCATGATTTCAGAAACCCACAAGGAATGTAAGTTTTTAAAATAATCACAAGAACTTAAAAATAAACAAACAAGTAAATAAAGATTTCACCTAAATAAATTCACATTACTGAGTTAGAAATGCATGACAATTGCTTAATAATTTTTCAATGCAATAAGGCAGTTATACCACTCTCTGAGGTCCAGCTATGCATATTTGTATATATGTATTTTGCATAATGTTTGCAAAGAAACAGTTTGTATGTACCTGTCCTTTGATGGCATCTGATGTTCTTTCTGTTGGCTTTGTACTAGCCCAGTACCACTCCTCACAGCGGGTCTGCAGTGGTATTTGTTAGTGATATAAACCCTCCCAAATGTTTGCTTTTCATTCTGCATCATGAAAACTACACACTAAGTGTAAAATTCAAGACTGACTTCCTTTGAAATAGTTTCAGTTGTGGTTTTTCTAGACTAATGTCCCTCAGAGACATATTTATGCTTTCGATTTTTAAAAGAACAGCAATAGGGGCTGGGCGGTAGCACAGCGGGTTAAACACACATGGTGCAAAGCACAAGGACTGGCGTAAGGATCCTGGTTTGAGACCCCAGCTCCTCACTTGCAGGGGGTTGCTTCGCAAATGGTGAAGCAGGTCTGCAGGTGTCTATCTTTCCTCCCTTATGTCTTTCCCTTCTCTCTCAATTTCTCTCCAACAACAACAACAACAACAGCTATGACAACAATAACAATAATAACTATAACAAGCACAATAACAAGGGCAACAAAATGGGAAAAATGGCCTCCAAGAGCAGTGGATTCATAATACAGGCACTGAGCCCCCAACAATAACCCTGGAGGAAAAAAAAAAAGAAAGAAAAAACATACTTTTAAAAAAAACCAGCAGTAACACCCAAGAATACTTGCAGCCTAAAAATTTCTTTTCTTACAAATAGCTCACATTCTTCTTCTATGTGTAAATCCATTTATTTATAAATCTGAAGAATTAGTGAAACAAAATGTGTTTTTTTTTTTAAGTCTCAGTGCAAATTGAAAGGGGCAGACACAGTTTTTAATAGAAGTCAACACAATTGAATTTCTTTTTTTTTTTTTTTTAATTTTTTATTTAAGAAAGGATTAACGAACAAAACCATAAGGTAGGAGGGGTACAACTCCACACAATTCCCACCACTCAATCTCCTTAACCCACCCCCTCCCATGATAGCTTTCCCATTCTCTATCCCTCTGGGAGCATGGACCCAGGGTCATTGAGGGTTGCAGAAGGTAGAAGGTCTGGCTTCTGTAATTGCTTCCCCGCTGAACATGGGCGTTGACTGGTCGGTCCATACTCCCAGTCTGCCTCTCTCTTTCCCTAGTAAGGTGTGTCTCTGGGGAAGCTGAGCTCCAGGACACATTGGTGGGGTCTTCAATCCAGGGAAGCCTGGCCAGCATCCTGGTGTCATCTGGAACCTGGTGATTGAAAAGAGAGTTAACATACGAAGCCAAACAAATTGTTGAACAATCACGGATCCCAGGCTTGGAATAGTGGAGAGGAAGTGTTAGGGAGGTACTCACTGCAAACTCTAGTGTACTTCTGCTTTCAGGTATATATTTTGCAGTAGTTTATGGATACGTGTGAATATAAGCTCTCTCTCACAGAAACTGGTGTATATCTAGCTTATGGGACTTTGTTAGAAGGTGAACCACCTGAGATGAAATTAGAGTGTACTATGAAAGGAAAGGTCTCACCCAAGTAATGAAGCTGAAGGGTTGTCATTCCACATGTGAAGTCTCTGGACACAGTCTGAGGTGAAGCATGTTGAGGTGGCAATCGTTGCGTTGACAATTGAATTTCTTCTCGCTAAAATCCAAGACCTCATATGGGCATTCTGGTTTATTATCCTGAAGAATAAAGTCTTGAAAATATTCAGAGGTTCTTCCTAATAGTGTCATTCTTGCTATTCAAAGGTTACCAACATAAAACATACTTTCACTTTAGGAAATATGTCTTATCAGGTACTCATACCCAAACAGGGCCTTGTTGTATTCAAAATGTAGACTTAGAAAATAAAGAATTAATTTCACCAACTACCTTCTCAAGACACTGTGCAACTGTGATGTGCAGAAACTAACTTATCATCTAGCTCCAGAAACAGGGAATCAATCAGTAAGACAGTTCACTAGAACACTGGCAGGAACTTCTGATAGACTGGTGATTTCAAGAAAACATACACTCACTTGAAGAAAACTTTTATAACAACTTTTTGCAACTGTTTTCCTAAGTACTTATTAGCCAGCTATGTCAATTATTTAGTCCTCCTAACAGCAGAGTAGTGAAGGAGTTATCATTAATCTGTATTTTGCAGATAAAGACTCCTAGATTTAGCTATGTATTATCTGTTCAATGTTGTGATCAAGTTAAAAGACTGAGCTTCCAGTCCAGATCCATCAGACTTCAAAGTCCATAGTTTCTTTCTTTAATCAATACCCTCCATGAACATTGCCCTCTGTCCTTAAGTCTTCAGCACCAAATTTCACTTTTGAAAAGACACACAAGAATTTGGAAGGCAGAAGTAGCCTTCCTTAGTTGTGAAGGTAAGAAAAAGTGGATTCGCTTTTTTTTTTTTTTTTGCCTTTGCTGTTTCTCTTTTCTTTTTCTTTAATTTATTTTTTATTTAAGAAAGGATTCGCTTTTTAAGGTACATGGCACAGAAGATGATGCAGCCATTGGCTGAGATGCAGAGGAACTTTGACCACAGACACCTGAAAAGACCAAACAGCTGTGGCTCATGGTGGGTACACCGGGTATCCCTCCCTGACAAGATGTCCCAAGGCAGAACTCAACTCCTGTTTTGACCCCTTTCACCCACATTGGAAAGAAAGGTGTGAAATGACTTAAACAGCCTCTTGGCTTAGACTCTGAGTCCTTCAGTTGTGTGGCATCTAGTGAAAGGGTTAAGTGCCTCCCAGTGTTTCTGTTTCCCTGGATCATACTGTCTACAAGCAAACCTCTCTGCACCCCAGCAAACCCAAGACGTATCCTAATGACGGTATAATTAGAAGTATCATTGTGGTAATGATTCTTTTCATCTGGAGCATGGACTACACAGAAAAGGCCTCTCATTCAACTCAATCTACCTGCCTGTCCTTTTGCCTCTCCTGGGCTTCTTCCTCCAGGTAAGCAGTGCTGGGTTGATACCAGGTGTTTGACAAGTCCTCAGACTGGGGGCTCATCAAACTAATTAAAGAGAAACACATCCAAATTCTAGTGAATTATTTTACCTTAAAAATGCATTCCATTCATCTGGCTTGGTGGGTTTGATTAATGAAGATGACAAAGGGGCTTTTGTTCCTGCAATCCATAGCCACTTGGTTCGGGTTCAGTGGGCCTAGAGAGAGGCATGCAGGCCTAAATCTGGTCTTTCTTTCCTACGTAAAAAAAATCCAGTTTCTGATTTTATCAGGCCTGCCACAGCAGGAAAGAAAAGAAAAAAAAATTTTAAATAAAAAAACCTTGAACCACCACATTGGCTCAATGTATCAGAATCTATTTGAATCTGTTTGCCTGAACTTAACCCCCCCCCCTTTTTTAGGAGAATTTTATTATTTTCTATACATGGAGTAGTCAAAAATAGAATGAATCAGAAATCATTCAGTTCATGTGTGCATTTTCATAACCCCCAACAGTAAGCCCTAGAAGAATGGCCTTCAGAGAAATCGGAAAGTCCCTTCCCTAAGCCTCAGTCTCCCAGGACTCTCTAGGGCAAACTCCCACTGGTGGTCTAAGTAGTAACAGGAACATGGAGGGTTGGGTTTGGAAGAGGGGAATGGAGTTTTTGATTCTTAACAGAAGTGTTTTCTTTTCATCAGAGGGTTTTTAATTCTTACAGATAATTAGGCATCCAAAGTAAATCTTCCATAGAGATGTTTGCTGTATTAGCAAGATATGTCTGCATAATTAACTAAGCAAAGCATTTGAAGATAAATTTGAGCATTTAGATTAAATTTGGATTAGAATGCTTACACTCCTCCCAGGTTAAAAATAAAATCCAATGGACAGCTGTGCTAGTAAATTCACTATACTAAATGAAGTATTGATTTTTAAGACATAACTCTTAATATTCTTAATCAAATTCATCAGTAGATTATGGATTTTGAACCCAAGAGCTAAATTTCCTTTCTCAAGTCTCCAAACCCTAAAATGGAAAATTACCTGGTCCAGTATCTATCTATTTGGTATTGAGACAATACAGGATATTTTAAGAGAATCTTTTTAAAATAATTATTTAGGTATTTAGGCATTACTTCTAATTCCTTCATTCATTTGAATTCAAAATTTAAAAGAGAGACATTTTCTTTCAGCAAGTTTCGCTTAAAAGGTCAGGCTTATTTTCAAGAAGTTAAGTGTACAGCTGATTAAAATTATTTAATGAAAAATATCTCCCATTTTATTTATAGGCCTGACACAAATCCAGTCTGTCAGTGCTACCTCATAGCTTTGATTAATAATGAAAATTATTTTTATATGTCCAAAATAAATTTTCCAGAGAAACATAATATTTTCCCAAACTAAAATTGCCATATTTGATTATTGAGTCCACTTTCAGGTAGAAAAGAAGGGAAATTCAACCAATAGGATATTACATGGAGTCACTAAAGCAGTATTTCCGGTGAATTTTTTGTATGTTTTTATTTATTTTATTTTATTTCATTTATTTATTTTCCCTTTTGTTGCCCTTGTCTTTTTTTATTGTCGTTGTAGTTATTATCGTTGTTGTTATTGATGTCGTTGTTATTGATGTCGTCGTTATTGGATAGGACAGAGAGAAATGGAGAGAGGAAGGGAAGACAGAGAGGGGGAGAGAAAGATAGACACCTGCAGACCTGCTTCACCGCCTGTGAAGCGACTCCCCTGCAGGTGGGAAGCCGGGGGCGCGAACTCTGGTCCTTATGCCGGTCCTTGTGCTTTGCGACACGTGCAGTTAACCAGCTGTGCTACCACCCGACTCCCTGAATTTTTTTTTTAATTGAAATAGATGTGTTCTGTTGCTTCAAGGTCAAAGACACATGGGCAGGGGGAAGGATGGGGGCTGAGAAGGCATTACAGACCCCGTGTGCTGAGGAAGGACCTAAATCAGTGGTGGAATTGCTGTGCCCGCGCCTATCGTGGAAGGCTGGGAAGGATGAGCAACTGTACCCATGTTACAACTGCCCCATAAGCCATTATTTACCTAATAAAACATAAAATAGAAAGAAAGAAAGAAATGCAGGATGGGGGGCTGGATAGTGGCACACCTGGCTGAGCACACATGTTACAACGTGTAAGAACCCAGGTTCAAGGCCCTGGTCCCCACCTGTGGGGGAGAAAGCTTCATGAGTGGTGAAGCAGGGCAGCAGGTGTCTCTCTGTCTCACTCTCTCTCTCTCTATCTTCCCTTTCCCTCTCAATTTCTGGCTGCCTCTATCCAGTAAATAAATAAAGATAATTAAAAAAAGTTTTTAAAAAGGAAATACAGGATATGATAGGTGTTATTCTGTTAGAAAGCAAAGGTGGACATTCTCACAGGGGTGAAGTGGTATTTCATTGTTGTCTTTATTTGTATTTCTCTGACAACCAGTCACCTGAAGCAACTTTTCATGTCTGTTGGCTTTTGTATCTCTTCTGTAGTTAATATTCTGTTCATATCCTCTCCTCACTTTAGAACTGGGTCACTTGCTTAATTGCTGCTGAGTTTGGTGAGCTCTTTATATATTTTGGTTATTACCCTCTTGTCTGATGTATGGCATGTAAAGATCTCCTCCCATTCTGTGAGGAGTCTCTTTGTTTGGATGATGGTTTCTTTTGCTGTGCAGAAGCTTTTCAACTTGATATAGTCCCATTGGTTTATTTTTGTTTTAGTCTTCCTTGCAATTGGGCTTGTGTCATCAAAGATGGCCTAGAGGTTTAGGTGGGAGAGTGTTCTGCCAATATCGTCCTCTAAATATTTGATAGTTTGTGGTCTAACATCCAATCCCTTGATCCATTTGGAGTTAACTTTTGTTTCTGATGAGATAAAGTGGTTCAGTTTCATTCTTCTGCATGTTTCAACCCAAATTTTTCCGGCATTATCTATTAAAGAGATCCTTCTCTATTCATTTAACAGTTTGGACACCCTTATAAAAAATTAGATGTCCATAGGTGGGGGGGTTATTTCTGGTATTTCAGTTCTGTTCCATTGGTCTGTGTATCTATTTTTGTTCCAATACCAGGCAGTTTTAATTATGATGGCCTTATAATATTTGAGCTCGCATTCTGAGGCCATGAGTAGGAACGTTCCCAGCTGCCCCAATTTCAGGACCCATCTTCCTCAGGTGGTAGATCGAGTATGTCTTCCAGCCTCCCTTTAGAGGATGGAACATTCTCTACCTTTGTTGATCCACACTGAGGGCAAGGTCCTATGGGGGTCCACAAAGGGGTCTATTGTGTTGTTCCTGATGGAGAAGACCAGTAACAATGAAGAGAAGGATCTATTCAGCCAAACTTCTCTGTGCAGACGATTCCACCAATGTATCCTGGAACCCCACCGTCCCAGAGCCCTGTCCCACTAGGGAAAGAGAGAGACAGGCTGGGAGTATGGATCGACCTGCCAATGCCCATGTTCAGCAGGGAAACAATTACAGAAGCCAGACCTTCCACCTTCTCCATCCCACAATGACCCTGGGTCGATACTCCCAGAGGGATAAAGAATAGGGAAGCTGTCAGGGGAGGGGATTGGATATGGAGTTCTGGTTTTGGGAATTGTGCACAATTGCACCCCTCTTATCCTTTGGTTTTTGTCAGTGTTTCCTTTTTATAAATAAAAATTTCAAAAAAAATCTTTGGTCTATACTCCAAGAGGGATAAAGAATAGGGAACCTTCCAGTGGAAAGGAGGGTATATGGAACTCTGGTGTTGTGAGTTGTATGGAATTGTACCAATCTTGTCGATCATTATTAAATCACTAGTAAAATAAAATAAAAATGAATTTAAAAATAAAGCAAAGGTAGGATTCTTCGGCTATAATCCACTATTATAAAAGTTTAAGAAGGTACATAAAAGCTAAAAGACCAAAGCAGCTTTAAAAAAATCATCTGTTGGGGGGGGGGGAGTCTAAGGAGATAGCATAATGGTTATGCAAAAACTCTCTTGCCAGAGACTCTAAAGTCCCATGTTCAATCTGCAGCACCACCATAAACCAAAGTGCTCTGGTCTCTCTCCCTCTCCCTCTCCCTCTCCCTCTCCCTCTCTCTCTCCCTCTACCTTCCCCTCTCCCTCTCTCTCTCTCTCTCTCTCCCTCTCTCTCTACCTCTCCCTTTCTTTTTCTCTCCCTCTCTCTCAACCTCTTTCTCTGTGTGTGTGTGTTTCTCATTAAAAGCAAATAAAATATTTTAAAAGAAATATTTTTAAAAAATCAAACAGGAATGGCTGGCAGGTGGCATATGTTACCATGCCTGAGGACTCAGGTTCAAACCCCAGGTACCCACATGGGAATCTGCTGGGGGAGGGGGGTGTCTTCTAGAGCAGTGAGGCAGTGTTGCAGTGTCTCTCCTCTTTTTATTTCTGTTTCTCTCTCTAACTCTCTCTGACTCTCACCATCTATGTACAGGGAAAAAAAAATGGCTCCTAGGATAGATGGTGTCATGCAGACACTGAGCCTGAGAAATAATCCTAGTGGCAAGAAACAAACAAGCAAACAAACAAAAAAGCATGCAGAGGCCAGAAAGATAGCCCAGCAGTGTGCACTACCCAGGTTCAAACCTTTGCACCACATGGGAATATCATGGCAGCACCAGGGAAATGTCCATTTCTATCTTGGGGTGTCTCTCTCTCTCTCTCTCTCTCTCTCTCTCTCTCTCTCTCTCCTTCTCTGTGCCTCACTCAGCCTGGGAGAAGTGAAATCACTCATGTGTAAGATCCCAGTTCTGAAAAAGTCAACCTCCAGGTAAGCAAAGCTGCACAGACCTCCTGAGGACCTTTAATCCTCAAATGTCCTCCAGAAAGGTTGCTTTAGGGCAAGTTTCGAGGTCCTGTAGATTCCCTTCAGAAATCCACTCCTATTTATGCACCCCTCCCCGCAATGAAACCACAACCTGCCGCCAAAAGTTTTTCTAGAAACAAAGTTGCTTGGAAAATTATGGTTTGGGGCCGGGCAGTGGTGCACTTGGTTGAGCACACATGTTACACATGTGCAAGGGCCGGGGTTCAAGCTGCCTGTCCCCCCCTGCAGGGGGAAAGCCTAAGGAGTGAAGCAGAGCTGCAGGTGCCTCTCTCTGTCTCTCTTCTTCTCTACCTTCCCCTTCCCTCTCGATTTCTGGTCATCCCTAACCAACAAATAGAGATGATTTAATTTTTTAAAAAAATAAGATTATGGTTTGAATTTTTCATCAGTATTTGAAAGGTTCACAGTACAAGAATGACCGAAGACTGGAAACTGTGTGACGAGTCGACCTCATTCGAATTTGTTTAACGCTCCTTTTCCAAGTAGATACAGGTTGTTCTAAAAACCAGGCAAGGATTTGAAACTGGCAAAAAATAATCCAAATGAATAAATGTCTTGGCTTTCTTTAATCCTACCATTACCTTACAAAGTCCCTTCCAGATAAGTGAAGTGTGGCAAGTTAGATCTTTCTTTCCATTTGATGTGAATACAGAAAGTAGGGCTGTTGGTGTTAAATCAGTTAGGGGCATAAGCAAAAAATTATTCTGAAATTCTCCTTTGATTCTTGCTCCGCAGTATGGAATTTAATCAATGTGAAATGTCAAGTCCCTTGTTGCATTTCTGCTTCCTTTTAATGTTAAGAATTGGATTTTGGAATGTGTGACTTTTCACATGTTCATGTTAGAAAACTATTACCCAAAGGCAGCTGCAAATCTTCTTTTAAAAAATTACCATGACTTTGTTTCACTTCTGACTATAATCTCAGCAAGCACAAGCTCAATGCCCTTCACCAGTCTCACAAAGGAATGATGAACATGTAAAAAAAAATATTCTTCTTTTTCCCTCCTACCTCCATATCAAAATAGTTCATATATATATATACATATATAATATATAGTATATATAACATATGTTATATATATATATATGTGTGTGTGTGTGTGTGTGTGTGTGTGTGTGTGTGTGTGTGTGTATTTTTCTAAGTCTTCTTTTACCATCTAGGGAACCAAATCCCAACTATGGATCTGAAATGACAGATTTCGTGGGTTTTACTTTTCAGAGATGATGTCATTTGTGGGGAATTGTTGGGTAAACCCATACACTCTTTTCAGAAACCTGCAATTACCTCTCTGAATAAAGAGATCAATGTCATGTTTCTAGAAATAATGGCTAATGATATGTCTTCCGAAAGGAAGTGGTGCTATTAATTACCTCACTGTGAACACACGGTTTACAGGCAGCTCTGAGGGCCACTCGCCCAATTAAGTATAATGACTAAAGCCTCAGTCCATCTGCACAGCCTTCCAGATTAACAAGCTTTCCAGGGCTTGAAGGCTGTAAGGGGCAGAGAGGAGAGCAGAGGCACAGCCTAGGCCGCTTGGAGGCCTGGTAGTGCTGCTCAGTAAGATGGGTCCCCACACCTCAGCTAGTGTGATCACTCAGCATTGATTGTTCCTCATAGGAGAGCCACTGACTAGCTGGTTCCCCTCTCCATTTCCCTCAACTATATAGCTAAATCTACACAGCCAGATTGAAAACCTTAGTGTGATTCCCTTACATAGAAATCAGGTAGGTGTAGGGCACCAAAGTAAAAACCCAGTGGTGAGGGGTAGACATGTAGCTTCCTGGGCCACTGGGGGGTGGGAGTGGGCGGGAGGGATGGGTCACAGTCCTTTGGTGGTGGGAATGGTGTTTATGTACACTCCTAGCAAAATGTAGACATATAAATCAGTAGTTAATTAATATGAGAGGGGGAAATCAATTGTATGTCTCAAAGTTTCTCAAAAGACAAACTGAATCTTTTTAATATATAGGCTACGTATTTGATATGCGGACTCTCTCAAAAGCCTAGACCAAGTAGATTAGAAGCTTCCAATAGCACAGCTATATACAAGATACTGGGTACTGTACAGCAAACCATAACAAAGGGACTTTTCAAAGTTAATCCAATTAACAAATAATGTGATAATAATATTAACTATTGATTGTCTTTTTGAACCCTAAGACAGCAGGAACCTCACATCTTCACTATAGAGCCCCTACTTCCCCCAGTCCTGGCACCCTTGGATAGGGCCCACTTTCCCGTATGCATCTCCCAATCCAAACCAAATAATATTGCATCCGCCGATCACAACCTAACCAAAGCAACGATTGCCATCTCAACATGCTTCACCTCAGACTGTATCCAGAGACTTCACGTGTGGAATGACAACCCTTCAGCTTCATTACTCGGGTGAGACCTTTCCTTTTATAGTACACTCTAATTTCATCTCAGGTAGTTCACTTTCTAACAAAGTCCCATAACCTAGATATACACCAGTTTCTATGAGAGAGAGCTTATGTTCACACGTATCCATAAACTACTGCAAAATATATACCTGAAAGCAGGATTACACTAGAGTTTGCAGTGAGTACCTCCCTAACACTTCCTCTCCACTATTCCAAGCTTGGGATCCATGATTTCTCAACAAATTGTTTGGCTTCATATGTTAACTCTCTTTTCAATCACCAGGTTCCAGATGTCACCAGGATGCTGGCCAGGCTTCCCTGGATTGAAGACCCCACCAATGTGTCCTGGAGCTCAGCTTCCCCAGAAACACACCCTACTAGCGAAAGAGAGAGGCAGACTGGGGGAATGGACCGACCAGTCAACGCCCATGTTCAGCGGGGAAGCAATTACAGAAGCCAGACCTTCTACCTTCTGCAACCCTCAACGACCCTGGGTCCAGGCTCCCAGAGGGCTAGAGAATGGGAAAGCTACCATGGGAGGGGGTGGGTTATGGGGATTGGGTGGTGGGAATTGTGTGGAGTTGTACCCCTCCTACCTTATGCTTTTGTTCACTAATCCTTTCTTAAATAAAAAATTAAAATAAAAAAAAAGAAAGAAATCAGGTAGGTGTAAAATATATGAAGTGGAAAATATAGGTACACAGGGAGACCGTAAAAGTACACAGAATATATAGGAATTTATATCTAATTATAGCATAAATGTTTACATAGTCGAGTAATGATGATATGGTTATATGCTTATTAAAATATATTACATAAGGAGTAATATATTAAAATGGTATATGGTTATCAGGAAAATGATTCAACTGGTAGATTGTAAGACTTGCGTTCTTGAAGTTTTTGGTTCAAAACCCTGGTTTTCCATGTTCAAGAGTGGTGCTCTGAGCCCCCCGCCCCCCAACACCTCCCATTGGTCTCTCTCTTTTAAATTTTATTTATTTATTATTGAATAGAGACAGAAGACTTGAATTAGAACGGGGAGACAGAGAGGGAGAGCAAGAGAGAGATCCCTGCAGCTCTACATCACCACTTATAAAGCTTAAAATAAATAAACACCTAAAAAGTAAGCTTAAAATAAACACTTAAAAATTAAATACTTTAATTTTTATATAACTAGATATATATACACATATATAGATCCACACACGTATTTCTTATTATGAAATGTCCTTGTTCATTTAAGTAGTGGGGACCAGGGGCTTGAACCTGAGTCCTTGCTCACTATAGTATGTGTGCTTAACCAGGTGTGCCACAGTCAGATCTCTCTCTCTCTCTGTCTCTGTCTCTCTCTTTCTCCCCTTCCTCTCTCTCCTATAAAATAAATCAAATTTTAAATAAAATATAGTATACAAGAAAACATTAATACCCACTCATATGAGAGAACAAAAGGAACAAATCATAGCCCAAAGTAAGCTTAAAATAAACACTTAAAAATTAAATACTTTAATTTTTATATAATTATATTTATATGTATACACACACATATAGATCCACACATGTATTTCTTATTACGAAACATCCTTGTTCATTTAAGTAGTGATGTGATTGACTTTGGATCCCATAAATCCATTTTAAAATTAACTTTAAAGGAGATGCTGTTTGATGCCTTGGGTGATGGTGCCCTGGATAAAGTGTCGAGCTGTCAAGCATGAGGTCCTGAGTTTGATGCCCCATATCTTTTATGCCAGAGTGATGCCCAGGTTCTTCCCACCTCTTCTCATTAATAACCAAATAAATCCAGAAGGGACATACAGTCTCTCCGTTAACACTATCTACTATGTAATTTATCACAATGTCTGTGTTTGCTCTCTTCCTTGCTTTTCCACAGTTGGCTACTGGCACTGAATGTTGAGCTCTGAGGAATGACCGAGCTCACAGATGGGTTTTCAGACCAAAATGGCTGAGGAGGACAGAATACTCTAGCTCCAACAAGTTTGCAGCTGGCTGGACCCCTGCTTTGGGTCTCCAGTACTGAGGACTTCCCAGCTGCCCCTCAACTATCCAGATGGCTTATTTACAACTTCCACAATGAGTCAGTCCCTCCCCAGCCCAACCTGGAGATAATACCCCCTTCTCCCCAGGGTGGAGGAATTAAGACTGGCTTTCTCTTTAAGTCTCTTGGAAATCCTGCCATTAAAATAAAATTTAAAAAAAAAAAGGGGTAGGGAGGTATAATGTCTGGGGGTGGGGGCTTGCTGAGCAGAAAATGTCGGTGCCATGTGCTTCCTGCTAAAAAAGACATCAGCTCTTCCAGCTGTGACTTCATGTCAGGTCATTCCAAGGGTCTGATAGCAAGATGATTCACCTAACATGGCAGTCAGGCAAAGCCCCGGTCAGCCCCTGAAGTAATCGAGCTGCTCCCAGCTTGGCTATGTGGATTAGGTAATCAAAACTACAACAGACATTTGAGCCTGCAAGAGGTTTGCTGTGTATGTTACAAAGCACAACCAACCCTTCTGCATCTTTCTTGCTCATTTCCTTCATTCCCAGATATTTGCAGAAGAGTGAACCCTGTGCACGACACTATTAATGAGAAGAAATTGTAATCCCACCCTCAGCAACCAGTGACAGTGACCGTGAATGAATTTCTCAACCTCCAGGAGCCTCAGCCTTGACTTGCCCACCCTAGAAATGGAAGTAATCTCTGTCAAATGGTAGTTGTAGAAATTAAATGAGTTAGCAAAAACTCTATATATCAAATGTCTGACAGATTTGCCCAGGGCAGTTGAGTTACTCAGCAAATGTGTGTTGCCTTTTTCTTACTCCCAAGATTGTGTCAAAGCCTTGTGTCCACACATCACTAAGTAAGCTCCACAGCTCAGACAGTGAGCTCCTTCCTGCACCAGAAGTGACCTTTCTCAGTAGGTGTATAAGTGGCTGATCTTGTAGAAAAGGAGTTAGAGACATTGTGGGTCTCTGTCAAATGCACTGTTCATCCCAGCTTGAATATCAGGGACCCCTGAAACTTTCCCATGGATATTTTAGAATGTCTGTGCTTTCATTATAGAACACATGGATTTTAAGTTATATTCTAGGGGCCAAGTGGTAGCATACCTGGTAGGGAATGCACAGGGTCATGCACAAGAACCCAGGTTCAAGTTCTTGATCCCTGCCCACAGGAGGGAAGCTTCAAGAGCAGTGGAGCTGTATTGTAGCTGCCTCTTTCCCTCTCAGTCTCCTTGTCTCTATGAAATAAAAAAAAGAGAGAAAGAAAGGAAGGGAGGGAGGGAAGAAGAAAGGAAAGAAAGAAGCAGGAAGGAAGGAAGGAAAGAGAAAGAGAGAGAGAAAGTCATAAGGAATGACAGAGTCATTGTGTAGACCAAGCCCCAGCAATAACCCTAGTGGCAATAAAGTAAGGAATTTCTTTTGTGTGTATGTGTGTGTGTGTGTGTATTATCTCATAATTTTTTTATTTATTTGCTTATTATTTTTTATTTATAAAAAGGAAACATTGACAAAACCATAGGATAAGAGGGGTACAACTCCACACAATTCCCACCACCAGAACTTTGTATCCCATCCCCTCCCTTGATAGCTTTCCTATTCTTTATCCCTCTGGGAGTATGGACCCAGGATCATTGTGGGATGCAGAAGGTGGAAGGTCTGGCTTCTGTAATTGCTTCCCCACTGAACATGGGCATTGACAGGTTGATCCATACTCCCAGCCTGCCTCTCTCTTTCCCTAGTGGCATGGGGCTCTGGGGAAGCAGAGGTCTAGGACACATTGGTGAGGTTGTCTGTCCAGGGAAGTCTAACTGGCATCATGCCAGCATCTGGAACCTTGTGGCTGAAAAGAGAGTTAACATATAAAGCCAAACAAATTGTCTGTTTGGACCCTTAGGGTGCTGCCTGCCCATCCATTTCTGAACATGCTGCAGAAGAGGCATGTCTTGGATGTGTTAATCAGTTTGAAGGAGCCAATTCCGCCAACACACTTCTAGAACAAGAGATGCTACTTCACTCCAGTAAAGGTACTAGGGTAGCATCCTGGGGCTCCACAGTGCCCTCAACTCTTGCTGTTGGGAGCTGAGCCATCAGAGGGCATTCAGGGAGCTCAGGCAGATCAAACAGTCTCTCTCTTTATAGAGCCCAAAGGACACCCAGTCAGACTGACATACATGGCGACTGAGGAGCATTGGGGGAAATGCTGAGCTGTGAACAGAGGGAAATGAAGAGTCAGTTCACAGGGCAGGTGGAGAAAAAGCAGCGCTTTCCCCATCAGACCCAGCTTCTCTGCTCTCTGGACCTGGGCCTGAAATCTGGCAGTTGACACTACATAAAGAGTGCCTAATCATTCTCCATGAGAAGCTAATAAAAGCTTGACAACACTTTCAATTTCTCTGTTATGTTTTCTTCATTACACACACACACACACACACACACACGCACACGCACACGCACACACACACCAAGCCTGAAATAAACACAGAAGCTTTTAAACCATCTGTATTTTTCACTCACCCAGCATAAACTTTTTCTTCTTTACACAGTCACTTCTAGTCATTGTCCTCAACGTATTTGCATAGGAGAAGTCATATATGCACACGCTTGTCTTTCTTTCTTCCTTTCTTTCTTTCTTTCTTTCTTTCTTTCTTTCTTTCTTTTCTTTCGCCTCCAGGATTATCATCTCTGGAGCTTGGTGCCTGCACTACAAATCCACTGCTCTTGGAAGCCAGTTTTTCCATTTTGTTGCCCTTGTTATTATTGTTGTTGCTGTTGGATAGGACAGAGAGAAATCGAGAGAGGAGGGGGAAAAAGAGAGGAGGAGAGAAAGACAGACACCTGCAGACCTGCTTCACCACTTCTGAGCTGACCCCACCCCCTGCAGCTCAAACCAGGATCCTTACACGTGGGTCCTTGCACTTACCCTGCAGCATTACTGCCTGGCTCCCGTGCTTGTGTTTTTAACCTTTTGAAAGCCTTTTTTAATATTTTTTATCTTTATTGATTTATTGGATAGGGAAAGCCAGAAATTGAGAGGAAGGGGGAAGACAGAGCAGGAGAGTATCAGAGAGACACCTGCAACCACGCTTCACCAGTAGCAAAGCTCTCACCCTGTAGGTGGTGACCTGGGGTTTGAACCCAGGTCCTTGAGCAGTGTAACATGCACTCAACCAGGTGCGCCATCACCAGGGCCCTGTGTTTTTAATTTTTATATCACATCATAAATACTTCTCCACTTCCCTCCCACCTTTTAGAGTTAATATTTTAATAACTGCATTACAATGTAACTACACATATTTGCTGGTATTCCTTCCAGAATACCATAAGATACACATGTGATGCCTACATTTAATTATTAAAAAAATAACCTTGCAATTTATATTTTCAAGAATATGAATGCTTTTTGACAAATTATGTATGGAAATTGAAAGTGTTAAAATTTTAAGTACATTTCTTCATACATATATTACTGCTCTTTTTTTCAATGGTTCATTATTTTTTCCTCAAAGATCTTTCTTCATTGATGCTGCTTTTTTGGTGAAAACTCGCCCCTCATAATTACTTGTGATGGCAAAGGCAAAAACATAGATGTTGGCTGTGCAAACTTTGCATATAGACTCACCTGAGATATGCTACCCTTTCTTGGGGACAGAGGTGGTGCACTGAATTAAGCGCACACAGTAAGAAGCACAAGGATCCACAAGGATCCCAGTTCGAGCCCCCACCTCCCCACCTGCAGGGAGGTTGCTTCACAAGCTGTGAAGGAGGTCTACAGGTATCTATCTTCCTCTCCTCTCTCAATTTCTCTTTGTCCTAGCCAATAAAACTGGGGTGGGATAATGATCTCATGGAGCAGTGGATTCATAGTGCTGGCAAGGAGCCCCAGCTATAACCCTGGAGGAGAGAGAGAGAGAGAGAACTGGGGTCAAAACTTTTCTCTGGAGAGTTGGGTAGCACAGCAGGTTAAGCGCACATGGCATAAAGCACAAGGACCCACGTGAGGAACCGGGTTCAAGCCCCCAGCTTGAGAGGGGAGGGGAGTGGAGGGGAGTGGAGGGGAGGGGAGAGGAGACATGCTCTTGAAATGTGACCCCTTTAGGTACTCCTGTGTGGTGGCCGGGGACTTGAACCCAGATCTTTTCACATAGTAACATATACACTCTGCCAGAGGACCCTTCTCCCAGCCCAGCACCCTAACAAGTACACATAAAGTAGAAATCTTGTATTCCTGAAGTTTCTTAGAGAAAATATATCTCTAACATTGGTTTTGCCTTATGAAGAAAAGCTTTCAAAAAGCAGCCTGGAAGGTGGTAAAAGGTGCATGCCAGGCAGACCCATGCTCCGGGTTTTACCTTACACACATCTCTTAGATGACGTAATCCTTTTTGCCTAGTTCTCCTAAACAGATGGGGGTAAAATGTTACAACGTGACAACTTTGATGTTCTCATAAAATGACATTTCTGAAAGTGACGTATCAGTCTATAACTATCAATGGAGAATTTGTGTTACTGTAAAAAAAAATTGTTAAGTGCCAAAAAGTTCACTTCTTTGGTGTCAAATTGAGATTTGATGGAAGAAACAGTTGGTCAATTAGTTATATTTAGAAGTCATGCATCATGGCTTTGAAGTGAAATGTATTTCCCTGTGGCTTTATATTGAGAACAGCTTTTATTAAATTCAATTACTTTTCCCTCTGGTGTGCTTCGTGAAGGTGCACTCCTAGAGAAAGATGACTCTTGACAGAATTCTTTCCACTGGGAGAGGTGGTAATCGAGGGCTTGATCACTAAGAAAGATGGGCCCTTTATAAGCAAAATAATATGAACAGCAGGGTGTGCTTCTGGTGGTCTTCAAGTTTCCTCATCCAGCAAGAAGAAATGAGAAGAGAATCAAATGAACTTCTTGTTTCTTTCTTTCCTATATTGGATCTAAATCGAGCCAGCTCTGAACACTGGGATGGACCATAAGAATCCAAGGGGCTCCCACACTTACATCTTGTTGGTGTTGGAAAGAGGTCTGGGAAGATCATGAGAACAAAAGTCATCATTTCTAGACCCCTCTCTATCCTACATGACTTGATCATTGCTGTTTCCTGAACATTATTTTCTTCCTCTGACTGGCAGGCATAACTGCACTGTCCTCCCCACCCTCAAAGCCGTTAGAAGGATCAAATGAAATGGTGAGATAATAAACAAGTGATAATTGCAAAGCACTGACACAATTGTTAATAAGTTACGAGCTAGCAAATGTTGGCCTCAGTGTCATTTAAAATAAACTGGGGCTGAGTTGAAATCGTTTTCTAACCTGAATGTGCTCAGTCGTCTTACTTAACAAGCAGAATGGTTCCCCACCCCCCCTTCTCTAAACCACACAAACAATGACGATTTTAGAAACAATATATATTATTTGACTCAGTGGGGACTGCAAAAGTTGACTGCACTCATTGGTCAGTCAGGTGGCAGGCTCCAATGTAGACATTCTCTACCCAAAAGCATAATGTAGTTCTCTAATAAAATGACTGACTTTATAAGTCCCGGGTATTGCTTTAAAAATGTTGTTAGGATCAAAAGCTTCAGTACCACCTGGGACCAATAAGTGGTCTGTTTCCTTCAGAAATATCAGCTACTTTAATCCCAACCTCATAGTAAAATTAAGAAGCATGAGAAACACCAGGCCAGCCCAAAAAGCCTTGAGAAAAAAGATGGAGGCAAAATTCAATATTAGGGATAAGTAATTTTCCTATGACTTGGTCAAAATAAGTCAAGATGCCGAGCCTGGTATGTTAAAGTTCCAGCTCAAACACTCAGGTTAAACCTTTCCTAGCTCATAGGACTACTTAATTCCATTTCAGGTGGCTTACTTCCTAACAAGATTACAGAACCTAGATATAGGCCTGGGCCCAAGAGATAGGGCATGTGTGCATATGTATCCACAAGTTAAGGGAAAATATACACCTTAAAGTCTAAGTGTGCAATAGTCTACAGTGACTCAGTAAGTGCAGCAAACAACTAGAAAGACCTAAAAAAGACACCATGAAGTCCTTAATCATGTATTTTCTAATTAGACCTAGATAGCCTCCTCATCCACTTCCTGTTTCACTTCCCTCAATCACTCAAACTCTAACTCTGTCAGATAAAGTAAGGACTACAAAAGCTGGATAAGGTCAAGAGACCATCATATTGTAATGGTGGCTCTTTTGGTCACTACAGGCCACTCCATCATTCTGTGCCCTAGTCAGGTAACCTGGGATTCCCACAGAGATATGATGGGCCTAGACCTCTAACAGATAACCTCTTTCCACTGTCACTGGTTATTTTTATCAGAAACAATATCATAAACCCTCATGTGGGCCTCTACAGGGCCTTGTCCTCATTGTAAAACAACAATATTGGAACAGTTTCCGCTCTCTGAAGGGAGGCTGGGTCAATATTTTCTGCCACTCGAGGAAGACGAAGACGTGTCCTGAAATGAGTGCAGCCTAGAATGTTCCTAATTATGATCATGGAAAGTGACCTCAAAACAACAGGGATGCAGAGATTACACAGGCTCCTGTACTAAATATGAGTGGCCATGGGCCCTAGGTCAGATCCATCGAGGTTACAGTTAATGGTATTTACATACTTTTTCCATACTTGGGAGCAACTCTCCCTACTGATCTAGCTTTCTAGTCCTATTCTCAACCCTGACACTATCTTCCCGGACTATACTTTTAGCCCACTTGTATGTTATCTGTGAGGCTCAGGCAAATATTAGTAAATTCAGGGGCCCCTTGGAATATACCTAAAATGGACTTTCTAGCTTCTTCCAACATAAAGACTTCAAATCTTATCTGCTATATTCTTACCTTTAGGTTCCTGATTATTAAACAATTTGTTTGCTTTATATATTTATGCTTTCCAGCCACCAAGTTGTAGATGCTATCATGATGCCAATTTGACTTCCCTGGACAGACAACCTCAACAATGAATCCTGGAATGCCATCTCTCCAGAGCCCTACCCTAGTTGGGAAACACAGAAACAGGCTGGAGGTATGGATTGACCTGTCAGTGTCTATGTCCAGTGGAGAAGCAATCACAGAAGCCAGACCTCCCACCTTCTGCACCCCATAAAAATCTTTGGTCCATGTCCATACTCCCAGAGGGATAAAGACTAGGGATCCTTCCAGTGGAGAGGAGGGTGGATGGAATTCTGGTGGTGGGAATTGTGTGGAATTATACCCCTCTTGTCCCACAATCTTATCAATCATCATTAAATCACTAATAAATTTATTTAAAACAAAAAAAGAAGTCAAGGATACAACTACAGTCTGTAGGTCTTTCTCTGGCAACACGCAGTTAGACTCAAAAGTTCAGCAAGAGACACTCAGTGTGATTATTCAGAGTTGGGCTTCCCTTTTCTCTTTCTACTATAGAGACTGTAGGGGCCTGAGTTCCAGTGGAATCAATTTTGTCAGCTGTCCCCATTCCACTGCTTAAAGAAACCCTCCTGAAGGAGAAAAGATCATTAAACTGCCACATCAGAACTTCAAGCAGATGGAACATAACTTCTAGCACTTCCATTGAGTGCATTGGGCTCTCAGCTATTCACTTGGCTTTAACGGAAATGAAAATGTAGATATCCAGATGTGTTCCATCTGGGCACAGTGGTTAAGTCACTGAGAAGTTCTGTGTGCCATTCTGACAAAGGGATCATGGGAGATGGCCCTAGGGTTCTGTGCTTGGAAGACAATAATGCTGACATGAAAAGGTGAGTAGCAACTCAAGGGAGATATCTATGTCACCATCATCATCATCTTGACCGTGTATCTTGTGAAATTAGTTTCTCAGTCATCCAAGGGAAAGACCTAAGAAATGACTGGCTTGTATACTGTGTTAGGCCATGACTATAATAGCTGTGATATTTATTTATCCTTAGAGGAAATCCTAGCATCCAGAATACACTGAGTATTCAATACATGTTTAATAAATAAAAGAGTGAGAAAAAAAATTCATTGATATTTACAATATTAGGGGTAGGCCTACAGTGAAATGTTAAAGTAAGTACAAGTATTAAATTACTTCAAATAAACAAGCAGACTGAACTAGTCCGTCATGCTCTGGAGTGGGTCGGGCCCACAAGTGCCATGAATCAAACTGAATAGGCCAGCCAGATTCTGGGGTGGGTGGAGTTCTAAGTGGACATAAAACATAGAGGGGGGAGAGGGAGAGAGAGAGAGAGATATCTCCATGTATACCTATACTTATTGCACCACTTACAATAGACAAAAATTGGAACAACTGAAATGTCCCACGACAGATGAATGGTTAAGGAAGTTCTGATATACATACACAGTGAATACTACTCTACTATAAGGAATGAGAAAGCTTTCTCTTCTTAGGGGCTGGGTCGTGGTGCACCAGGTTAAGCATACATGTTACAATGTGCAAGGACCCAGGTTCAAGTCTCTGGTCTCTACCTGCAGGGGTAAAGTTTGGCAAGTGGTGAAGCAGGGCTGCAAGTCTCTCTCTCTCTCTCTCTCTCTCTCTCTCTCTCCCCTCTCGATTTCTGGCTGTCTCTGTCCAATAAATAAATAAAGATAATAAAATTTAATTAAAAAAAGGTTTTCTCTTCTTCTACAATTTGAATGAAGCATAAAGGAACCACATTCAGTGAAATAAGCTAGGAGAAAGACATATATCAGATTATCTCACTTATGATAGAAGAAAAAGAATAGGAATATACAGGGAGGAAGTTGAATTAACTATAGTCTACTGCAGCAGACCCAAGGACTAGAAAGGAGACAGGAGGCTGATAGGGGCAGGTGAAACTGTCACACTTGTGACAACAACACTCTTATCAAAATAGATATTTTCCCAGAAAATGATCTTTAAAAAGTTAAGAAAAAATGATGAATGAATAGAAATGAGCCCCTGGAAATCCACTGAGGATCGGATAAGAACCAAACTATAAAAATACATGTAATATGTCTCCCAAATCAGCATGAATCTCTAATTTTGCTGAATAATGTCCACTTAGAGCTCCACTCATGCCCCACTACATGGATTTCTTCAGGACTTCTTTTGTACTCTTTGGACAGATACCTAGGAGACAAAGTGCTAGACTGTATGGAAGTTCACTGTTGATACTTTGAGATATCTCTAAATTGTTTCCCACTTGAATTGAATGAGACACATTTTCATAAAAATATAGGGGCTGGGAAAGAGATTACCCAGTAGAGTGTATCCTTACCTAGGGTGAAATCTTCAATTAAATATCCCTAGGCACTCCACCCATGGGAATATCATGGATGGTGCTGAGGGAAAGGGCATGAGTGGTGGAGCAATGCTGTGGTGTCGGCCTTCTCCCAGTATCTATCTAGTATCTATCTAGTATCTTCCAGTATCTCTTCCCTGTCTTCAAAAACATATTCATTGTGTATCTAAAATTTAAATGGGCATCTTACATTTTATTTGCAAAATTTTATAACTTTACCAAAGTTATTCTCAACCAAAGTATGGGACTGGCTTCCTCCAGTCACCATGATTTCTAGGCATATGTTGGTTGGTTTTCTTGTTCATGTCTATGCTCCCATTTAGATCCTAATAAATTTGAAGCAAGACATGTGTCTGTCTTATTTGTTTGATTATTCTCAGTAATTTGTGCAGGATCTAGCACTTAAAAATAATATATACTTGGATTCAACTTCCGGAGGTGGAGCTACGAGCAGCAGATCGCTTTCTCTCCTCTCCTTTTCCTCTCTTCTCCCAGATCAACTAGGAATACCAAAGGAGACCACCCAGGACCGAAACAAGACAGGACTAGAATGACTACAGGAACCCAGTAAATCACCGGTGAGTACAAACACGCGTGGCTGGTGACAGAGAGGAGAGAGGAGCCTAAGGAGAGATTAAGTGACTGCTAACAGTTCAGCAGTTTATCAGTTGAGACACCACCTCCAGTCTGCTCCACCAACAAGGGGACAGCTTAAGGGAGGAGAGGACTCCCCAGAGACTCACCAAGTGCAACTCTGAGTCTACATTGCTAATACCCTCAGAATCTGGAGTAGTGACAGGGAGGGACACCAGGGGACAGAGATCTAACCAGGAAACTCAGGAGAAGACCTATACCTCGGTGGCATAGCTGAGGGGCTGTGAAAGTCTCTTTGCATAACCACTGGATTATCTCTGCCACACCCTGCTTTATCTCTTGATTAGGAGTAAGTGATTAAGCTGAAGCCTATTGACAGTTTAAAAGCCCTCAGGCTCCCATAGCCTACAGGGAAGAAAAAAAAGAGGATTTTAAACCACTGAGCTCTAACTCAGAGATTTAAATACTATTTAAACAACTGTTAACTTCCACCACTGTGAATCCTTTAATTAACTTACTTAGACACAAGTCAATCCAGGCAATAGTGATCAATAATTTGAAAAGTACTGATAAAGGGAACTCATAACATAATATATAAAATGGTTAAAACAAGAAGAAATATTGGAGAATCGAACCAAGACAAGAGCCCAGCTAAAAGTCCTCCAGAAGGTGAAGCACAAAATAACGAGTTCAACATCCAAACATTAGCTAAGGAAATAATAACAGGAGTGAGTAAAGAATTTGAAAAAAATTATAATCAGAAATACAGGAACAACAAATGAGAATATGGAAGAAAATACTAATTACCTCATGGTTATTAGAGAGCTGAAAGCTGAAATTGCTGAGCTAAGAATGCAACTAGCTGAACAAGCTAAAACAGTATCAGAGCAGGGCAACAAAATAGATCAACTCCAGAAAACAGTAGAGGGCAGAGAGAATAGAATCTATGAGGCTGAAGACAGAATTAGCAAGATTGAGGATGAATGAGAGACAACTAAAAAAGAAGTAAGAGATCTCAAAAAGAGATTAAGAGATGCTGAAAACAACAACAGAGTCCTATGGGATAACTTCAAAAGAAAAAATATACGCATTATTGGCATACCAGAGGAAGAAAGAGAAGGAGAGGAAGAAAGCATTTTCCAGGCCATAATAGCTGAAAATTTCTCTAGTCTAGACAACATCAAAGACATAACGATTCAAGAAGCCCAGAGAGTCCCAAACAGAATTAACCCAGACCTAAAGACACCAAGATATATCATACTTAGAATGGAAAGAAATAAGGATAAAGAAAGGATCCTGAAGGCTGCAAGAGAAAAACAAAGAGTCACCTACAAAGGAAAACCCATAAGATTAGCAGCAGACTTCTCCATACAAACACTACAGGCCAGAAGAGAACGGCAAGATATCTATTGAGTGCTCAATGAGAAAGGCTTTCAGCCAATAATACTATATCCTGCTAGACTGTCATTCAGACTAGATGGAGGCATCAAAACCTTCTCAGACAAGCAACAAGGTGATAGTTGATAGAATCAACTATCACCAAGCCTGCCCTGAAAGAAGTTCTGAAAGGTCTCCTATAAACAATCAGACCACCACAAATAGGACATATATCAAAACACTCTAAAACTCTACAAGAATGGCATTAAAATATCTTCAATCTTTGATATCAATAAATGTCAATGGCCTGAATTCACCTATTAAAAGACACAGAGTAGGAAGATGGATCAGAAAACACAACCCAACAATATGCTGTCTACAGGAAACCCACCTAACTCAACAAGACAAACACAGACTTAAAGTGAAAGGATGTAAAACTATCATACAAGCCAATGCCCACAAAAAAGGGCAGGAACAGCTATTCTCATATCTGACATGATAGACTTTAAAATAGATAAGATTTAAAAAGATAGGAATGGACACTACTTAATGCTCAGAGGATCAGTCAATCAAGAGGACTTAACAATTATTAATATCTATGCACCCAATGAGAAGCCATCTAAATACATCAAACTTCTACTGAAAGAGCTACAGCAATATATTAACAACAACACAGTCATAGTAGGAGACTTCAACACCCCACTCTCTCAACTTGACACATCATCCAGGCAGAAAATCAATAAAGACATAAGGGAGCTAAATGAAGAGATAGATAAACTAGAACTATTGGACATTTTCAGAGTCATTCATCCCAAGAAACTGGAATACACATTTTACTCAAATCCACATGGGTCATTCTCAAGGATAGACCATAAATTAGGCCACAAAGACAGCCTCAGCCAATTCAAGAGCATTGAAATCATCCCAAGCATCTTCTCAGACCACAGTGGAATTAAACTAACACTTAACAATCAACAAAAGTTTAGTAACAGTCCCAAAATGTGGAAGCTCAACAGTATACTTCTTAACAACTTCTGGCTCAAAGAGGAAATCAAGGAAGAAATCAAAATGTTTCAAGAGTTCAATAAAAATGAAGACACAAGCTATCAAAATATTTGGGACACAGCTAAAGCAGTCCTAAGAGGGAAGTTCATAGCTATACAAGCACACATTAGGAAACAAGAAAAAACACAAATAAACAGCCTGATTGCACATCTTAAAGACCTAGAAGAAGAACAACAAAGGAACCCTATAACAACCAGAAGGTCAGAAATCACTAAAGTTAGGGCAGAAATAAATAACATTGAGAATAGGAAAACCATACAAAAGATCAACGAAAGTAAATGTTGGTTCTTCGAAAGAGTGAACAAAATCGACAAACCTTTAGCCAGACTCACAAAACAAAAAAGGGAGAAGACCCAAATAAATTGGATAATAAATGAAAGAGGAGATATCATAACAGACACTGCAGAAATTCAACATATCATGCGAGGCTTCTTTGAACAACTAGATGCCACCAAGCTAGAGAACCTGGAAGAAATGGACGATTTCCTAGATACCTACCAACTTCCAAAACTAAGTAAAGAGGAAGTGGATAACATGAACAGGCCCATCACAGCTAATGAAATTGAAACAGTTATCAAAAAATCTTCCCAAAAATAAAAGTCCTGGACCAGATGGTTTTACAAATGAATTCTACAAAACCTTCAAAGAAGAACTAATACCTCTACTTTTAAAAATCTTCCAGAAGATTGAAGACACTGGAATACTCCCTGCCAACATCACCCCGATACCAAAAGCAGACAGGGACACAACCAAAAAAGAAAACTACAGATCAATATCTCTGATGAACATAGATGCGAAAATATTGAACAAAATTCTAGCCAACCGGATACAGCAGTATATCAAAAAGATTGTTCATTATGACCAAGTGGGTTTATCCCAGGCATGCAAGGTTGGTTTAATACACGTAAATCAATCAATGTGATCCACCACATCAACAAAAGCAAGACCAAAAACCACATGGTCATATCAATAGATGCAGAGAAAGCCTTTGACAAAATACAACATCCCTTTATGATCAAAACACTACAAAAAAATGGGAATAGATGGAAAATTCCTGAAGATAGTGGAGTCTGTATATAGCAACCTACAGCCAACATCATACTCAATGGTGAAAAACTGGAAGCATTTCCACTCAGATCAGGTACTAGACAGGGCTGCCCACTATCACCATTACTATTCAACATAGTGTTGGAAGTTCTTGCCATAGCAATCAGGCAGGAGCAAGGAATTAAAGGGATACAGACTGGAAGAGAAGAAGTCAAACTCTCCTTATTTGCAGATGACATGATAGTATACACAGAAAAACCTAAAGAATCCAGCAAGAAGCTTTTGGAAATCATCAGGCAATACAGTAAGGTGTCAGGCTATAAAATTAACATTCAAAAGTCAGTGGCATTCCTCTATGCAAACACTAAGTTAGAAGAAATTGAAATCCAGAAATCAATTCCTTTTACTATAGCAACAAAAACAATAAAATATCTAGGAGTAAATCTAACCAAGGAAGTGAAAGACTTGTATACTGAAAATTATAAGTCACTACTCAAATA
Organism: Erinaceus europaeus; assembly: GCF_950295315.1. Lineage (NCBI taxonomy): Eukaryota > Metazoa > Chordata > Mammalia > Eulipotyphla > Erinaceidae > Erinaceus > Erinaceus europaeus. The sequence continues at coordinate 9,978,452 of NC_080175.1, forward strand.
AATTGAAAAAGACACAAAGAAGTGGAAAGATATTCCATGTTCATGGGTTGGAAGAATTAACATCATCAAAATAAATATATTACCCAGAGCCATCTACAAATTTAATGCTATCTCCATCAAGATCCCAAGCACATTTTTTAGGAGAATAGAAAAAATGCTACAAATGTTTATCTGGAACCAGAAAAGACCTAGAATTGCCAAAACAATCTTGAGAAAAAAGAACAGAACCAGAGGCATCACACTCCCAGATCTTAAACTGTATTATAGGGCCACTGTCATCAAAACTGCTTGGTACTGGAACATGAATAGACACACTGACCAGTGGAATAGAATTGAGAGCCCAGAAATGAGGCCACACACCTATGGACATTTAATCTTTGACAAAGGGGCCCAGACTATTACATGGAGAAAGCAGAGTCTCTTCAATAAATGGTGTTGGAAACAATGGGTTGAAACATCTAGAAGAATGAAACTGAATCACTGTATTTCACCAAATACAAAAGTAAATTCCAAGTGGATCAAGGACTTGGATGTTAGACCACAAACTATCAAATACTTAGAGGAAAATATTGGCAGAACTCTTTTCCACATAAATTTAAAAGACATTTTCAATGAAACGAATCCAATTACAAAGAAGACTAAGGCAAGTATAAACCTATGGGAGTACATCAAATTAAAAAGCTTCTTCACAGCAAAATAAACCACTACCCAAACCAAGAGACCCCTCACAGAATGGGAGAAGATCTTTACATGCCATACATCAGTTTAATAAGCAACATATATAAAGAGCTTGCCAGACTCAACAACAAGACAACAAATAACCCCATCCAAAAATGGGGGGAGAACATGGACAGAATATTCACCACAGAAGAGATACAAAAGGTTGAGAAACACATGAAAAAATGCTCCAAGTCTCTGATTGTCAGAGAAATGCAAATAAAGACAACAATGAGATATCACTTCACTCCTGTGAGAATGTCATACATCAGAAAAGGTAACAGCAGCAAATGCTGCAGAGGGTGTGGGGTCAAAGGAACCCTCCTACACTGCTGGTGGGAATGCAAATTGGTCCAACCTCTGTGGAGAACAGTCTGGAGAACTCTCAGAAGGCTAGAAATGGACCTACCCTATGATCCTGCAATTCCTCTCCTGGGGATATATCCTAAGGAACCTAACATATCCATTCAAAAAGATCTGTTTACACATATGTTTTTGGCAGCACAATCTGTAATAGCCAAAACCTGGAAGCAACCCAGGTGTCCAACAACAGATGAATGGCTGAGCAAGTTGTGTTATATATACACAATGGAATACTACTCAGCTGTAAAAAATAGTGACTTCACTGTTTTCAGCCAATCTTGGATGGACCTTGAAAAAATCACGTTGAGTGAAATAAGTCAGAAACAGAAGGATGAATATGGGATGACCTCACTCTCAGGCAGAAGTTGAAAAACAAGATTAGAAAAGAAAACACAAGTAGAACCTGAAATGGAATTGGTGTATTGCACCAAAGTTAAGACTCTTGGGTGGGTGGGTGGGGAGAATACAGGTCCATGAAGGATTATAAATGACATAGTGATAAATGACATTGTATTGTTAAATGGGAAACTGGGGAATGTTATGCATGTACAAACTATTGTATTTACTGTTGAATGTAAAACATTAATTTCCCAATAAAGAAATAAATTTTAAAAATAAAATAAAAATAATAATATATACTTGACAAATGCATAAATGAAGAGGCTTCTTCATTTTTTAAATAAAGGCTTCACATCCTTTTAAAAAATTTCTTCCTAGGTAATGGGACAAGTTTTCACCTTACTGAAAATACACTTCTCAGACTAAAGCTGTAATCTTACCCCACTTAGCTTAGTAATTAGACCTTAATGTGACTACATTCAGTCCACAGTGCAATGAAGAGATGTGGTGTTGAGTAATGCTGACACTCCTTTGACACTTTTCCAAATGATGAAACCACTGGGAAAAAATAAAATAGGAAAAGAGTAAGCATAAAGATGCTTCAAGGAGAACCACATGAACAAAAAGTCCAGGTCAATCATTCAGTAGGAAAGTGAAATGAATAAAAGATGTCAATGAAATAGAAAACAGAAATTCAGGGCCAGAGGGTGACGAGAAGAAACTAGAAATACTTGAGCCAACATAAAGAGAAAAAAGACATTTTGGGATAGTAAAAGGTTGTGAGCCAAGCAAAACTCTAAGCATGAATAAAACCCAGACTGCAGTCAGGATAAATGTCACTTGTCATATCCACAGAAACGGTCAGCAAATGAGGATGTTAAGAAACAGAGCAGATAGCCTAGGCAAAGTGATTTGCTTTCAGCATTTGATGTTTGCTTATTTTTAAAAGGAAAGTGAGCACAGATGTGCTATGACATCAGTTTGCCAGGAGTGGCTGGCACCCATTTGCATACCCACAAACAAAAATTGAAAAAAAAAAAACTTGCTAAATTCTTGGCCTATTTTACTGGAGCACTTAAGACAAAGGGAAAGATAAACTCTCACTAAGTTGTAATGACATAGGATTTGCCATAAGGATAGCTTTAGTTTCTCAATGTTCTCCTCACTTTCTGACAGGTGAGGAGGGAAGAAATTGTTTCTGTGGTCCAGAGATGGATTCACTGTGATTAGCTAGTATTTTAAGATCGTTTGATTCTTATCAGATCCTCAGTGGATTTCCAGAGGCCCATCCACACTGGGAAGGGTTATGTGATTTGCTCAATACCAATCAAATGTTTATCTCCACCAATGGAACCGCTGACCAAATAGCTTCCCTTCCCCTCACTCAGTCCCAGATCAAAGCGCACATACAATTAATCATCTCAGCAGTGATTGAAGGTTGACATTTATTTTATATAGAGACTCAAAATACTACACATATTTTTCAATACTCTCAACTTTACTTGGATTTTCATGGTTACTCTTCACATACTTATGTGATATTTTGTACTAAGTTATGTAATGAAAATGAAAGCAATAAAGATTGCTGCTGTCATATTCTTCTATACTCACTCTCTGCCCTACCTTTTCTAGAAGATGCGCCTTATGCATTCATGAAAAATGTAATCATTGTTTTGTATATTCTTCAAAATGATCATAAACAGCAAACCATCACTAATGTTACTACAGTCTCCTGCCCTCGTAAAGTTTGCTTCGTGCGATCAGTGTCATATATTTTAAATATATCACATTGAAACCAGGTAGTACACCTGGTAAAGTGCACATATCCCCATATGTGGGGACCTAGGTTTGAGTACCTACTAACCACCTGCAGGAGAACAGCAGAGAACATGATGGTTGCATGAATACAACACCTAGGCTGACTCTCCTCAAGACATCTCTTCATATCCCAGTATCTCTGAATAGAAGCAGGATTTCCAGGCCAGTAGAAGAGAAACTACAGAGGAGGAAACAAAGAAAAACCGTGGTGAAAAATTATAGCCCATTTATGAATTAGCAAAATAGTGCTGAAAAGGACAAAGAAGAGCTGAGTGGCAGTGGCAGTGGTGTTACGATTAGAACAATAGCTCCACTCACTTCTCAGACAGACCACAAAATGACCAGCTTCAGGCGTCCAGGAACCACCCCATACAATACCTGAACAGCAACACCAGAACAGAAATTAAAAAGTAACCAAATACAATGGTAAAAACAACAACAACAACAATGACAAAAAAAACATTGCAGCAATGAACTAGGACAGAAACCCAGAAATAAATCCCAACAATATAAAAGCAACTAATAATGAGAGGAACATCCAAACATTAATTGATGCATTAATCACAGGAGTGAGGAAAATATTGAAGAAATGAAGAAAAAACAAATGAAACACTGAAAGAAAACACAAACTATCTTAAGGTAATTAGAAAGCTGAAATAGTTCAGTTAAGAGTGCAACTAGATGTACAAGATAATACTGTAACTGAAGATGGTAACTAAATAACTGAACTAACGAATAAAGCTGAGGGAAGTAAGAGTAGAATAACAGAAGCTGAAAACAAAACTAGAAGATTGAGAATGACTTAGAGAAAACTAACAAAGAAGTAAAATAACCGCAAAAAATATTAAGAGACACTGAAAATAACAACAGAGAAATATGGGATGACCTCAAAAGAAGTAATATACATATTATTGCTTTATCCGAGGAAGAAAGAGAGGAAGGGGAAGAAATACACACTAAAAGAGATAATAGAAAAAAATTTCACCACTCTAAACAACAGAAAGGACATAAAGATTCAGTAAGCACAGAAATTTCCTAACACAATCAACCTAGACCTAAAGACACAGCATAGTTACAATAGGAAAGCAGTAAGGATAAAGAAAGACTTCCCTGGATTGAAGACACCACCAATGTGTCCTGGAGCTCAGCTTCCCCAGAGACCCATCCTACTAGGGAAAGAGAGAGGCAGACTGGGAGTATGGACCGACCAGTCAACGCCCATGTTCAGCGAGGAAGCAATTACAGAAGCCAGACCTTCTACCTTCTGCAACCCTCAATGACCCTGGGTCCATGCTCCCAGAGGGATAGAGAATGGGAAAGCTATCGGGGGAGGGGGTGGGATATGGAGATTGGGCGGTGGGAATTGTGTGGAGTTGTACCCCTCCTACCCTATGGTTTTGTTAATTAATCCTTTCTTTAATAAAAAAAATTAAAAAAAAATAAAAAAAAATAAAAAAGAATCCTGAATGTGTGGTCCAGGAGGTGGCACAGTGGATAAAGCATCAGACACTCAAGGTCCTGAGTTCAATCCCTGGCAGCACATGTACCAGGGTGATGCCTGGTTCTTTCTCTCTCCACCTATGTTTCTCATTAATAAATAAATAAAATCTTTTAAAATAAATTTTAAAAAAAGAATCCTGAAGGCTACAGGAGAAAAACAAATATTAACATACAAAGGAAAACCCATAAGATTATCAGCATATTTTTCCACACAGATTCTAAAAGCCAGGACATTATGGCAAGCTATTTATTGAACACTTGATGAAAACGGTTTTTAGCCAAGAATAATGTATCCTGAGAGGCTTTCATTCAGACTAGATGAAGGGATAAAATAATCTTGTCAGACAAGCAACACTTAAAGAAATCAACTATCATTAAACCCGCTCTGCAAGAAGTTCTAAAAGGTCTCCTATAAACAACAGTGTCACCAAAAACATGCCATATACCAGAACACCCAGAAAAGTTTAGAATAATGGCAAATGTCTTTGTCAAGAAATTCAAGAGGATTGAAATCATCCCAAGCATCTTCTCAGACCACAGTGGAATTAAACTAACACTTAACAAACATAAAATTAGTAAAAGTCTTAAAATATGGAAACCTAATAATACACTACTTAACAACTACTTGGTCAAAGAGGAAAATAAGGGAGAAATTAAATTATTCCTATAATCAAATGAAAATGAAGACATGAACTATCAAAATATTTGGGATACAGCTAAGGCAGTACTAAGAGGAAAACTCATAGCCATACAGGAACACACATTAGGAAACAAGAAAAAAATGACTGCACACCTTAAAGACTCAGAAGAAGAACAAAGGAAAGCCTAAAGCAACCAGAAGGATGAGAATAACAACATTTAGGGCATAAGTAAATAACATTAAAAGGGGGGGCTATACAAAGGAACAATGAAGTTAAATGTTGGTCTTTTGAAAGAGTAAAAAAAAAAATGGCCAAAATCACTAAATAAAAAGGGAGAAGACTCTAATAAATAAAATTGTAAAGGAAAGAGAAAATATCACTACACACACCACTGAAATCCAAAGTATGGCAATAGTATTCTATGAATAAATATATGCCACCAAACTAGCAAACCTTTAAGAAATGAAAGAGTTTCTAGAAACATATAACCTTCCAAAACTGGATCAAGAGGAACTAGAAGACATGAACAGGCAAATCACAGCCAAAGAAACTGAAACAGTCACCAAGAACCTTCCAAACAATAAAACTCCAGGGCCAGATGAGTTCACAAATGAATTCTACAAAACTTTCAAGAAAGAGTTAATACTTAGAACTTTTAAGCTTTTGCAAAAAAATTAAAGACATAGGAATATTCCCTTTTACCTTCTATAAAGCCAGTATCGTCATGATACTAAAAGCAAACAGGGACACAACAACAAAAATACAAACACATACCAATGTCTATGATGAACATAGATGCTAAAATAACCTAAGCAACTGGGTACAGTAGTATATTAAAGAGATTGTAAATCATGATCAAGCGGGATTTATCTTAGGTATGCAAGGATGGTTCAATAAATTTAAATCAATAAATGTGATCCATCATATTAAGAAAAGAAAATAATCAAATACCACATATTATCTCAATGAAAAAAAATGAGTCAGTATACAGATGTTTCACTTCTTTTGTTAGGTTTATTTCTAGATATTTTATTGGCTTTTTTTTTTGCTGCTATAATAAATGAGACTGGTTTTTGGATTTCTTCTTCTTCTGACTTAATATTTGCATAATGGAATGTCACTGACTTTTCTAAGTTAATTTTGTAGTCTGACACCTTATTATATTGCCTGACAATTTTCAAGAGCTTTCTGCCGGATTCTTTAGGTTTTTCTCTTTATCCTTTCATATCACCTGCAAACCATCACAGTTTTCTTACTTCTCTTCCAATCTGATTGCTATGACAAGAGCTTCTAATGCTATAAGAGCATTGGTGGGCAGCCCTGGTTAGTACCTGATCTAAGTGAGAGTTCTTTCAGCTTCTCACCATCGAATATTATGTTGTCTGTAGGTTTACTGTATATGGACTCCACTAGGTTAAGGAATTTTTCATCTATTCCCATTTTTTGTAGTGTTTGAATCATGATACCACCATCTACTCAACATCACCAGCAGAATATCCCACAAATATCTGAAACACTTCATGGAGAAAAGGGGGGACAGAAGATATGAATACACAGTTCTCTAAAGAAGAGGTACACATGGCCCATAGGCATATGCAGAAATGCTCCAGTTCACTCATCATTGGAGAAATGCAAATTGAAACCACATTGAGATTCCAACCTCACCCCTGTGAGAATGGGCTCTATCAATAAAACAAGAGAAGGTAAGTGTTGGAGGGGATGTGGAGAGAGAGGAACTTTACTACACTGCTGGTGGGGATATAAATTATTGCAGCCATTATGAAGAACAGTATGGAAAATTCTTAAACAAATACAGATGGAAATAGCTTATGAAACTGCAATTATACTACTAGGCATTTACCCAGAAGATATAACAACACTGATTGGAAGAGCTATATGCATCCTTCCCCCACGTTCATATTGGCTTTATTCACAAAAGCAAAAACTTGGAAACAACCAAAATACTCTTCGACAGATGACTGGATAAAAAAAAAATTATGGGACATACACTCAACAGAGTATTACTCAGCAATTAAAAGGGATGATGATATTGTGTTCCTTGGGATAAAGTGGATGGAGTTGGAGATTATGGTGAGTGAATTCTGTAAGGAGGTGAAGGATAACTACAGAGCAGTTTCACTCATATACAGAATGTAGAGAATTGAAGGTGCGAATCTTAAAAATAATAATAAAAAAAAAAGGTCAACCTATATTTAAGACTATGGGAGAACTACAGTGGTTATCTACGGGGGTGGGGATATGGACACAGAACTTTGGTGATGGGGGTGATAAGGAAAAAAAATGGCCACTGTGGAGCTGTTGTGCAGGTGCTGAACCCCTGTGATAGCCCTGGTGGCAAATAAACAACTGGATAAATAAGAAATGTGAAACACCACTGTTTGTACTCACCTTCAGGCCAAAAAGGCAAGCGACTCTCCCCCATTATATGAGTGATTCACTAGATGTTAAAAGTTCAGAATCTTTGAGACTTCACACTGCACCTCAGTAATTCTGACTTTAACCTAATGGCAAGAAAAGCTGGAGGAGGACTCACTTACAGAATAGATCTTCGTATTCCACTCTGGGCTGTAGTCACTGGCAAAGAGTTTCTGCATGAGAATAACAGGAATGTTTTCAGCCTGCAAATTTTACCAACTTTAAAACCGAGAGAGAGAGACAGAGAGATCTAAAAAGCCAAGCTACTCAAATGATTTTCAAGTACAAATTTCACGCATTGATTTGAGTTGAAATCCACATGGAACACAGAAAAAAGTGACTCTACTTTTAAGAGATGATGAGACAAGGAGATAACTCAGTGGGCAGAACACAGGATTTGCATGTCAAAAGCCCCAAATTTTATCTCCAATACTGCATCTCCTAAGGCTGAGTGATATCAGCCTTCTCTTTCCCTCATTCTTTCCCTCAATCTCCTCTCTTGTAAAAATAAATAAACGTCATATATACAAATGACTCAAGGACTGACCACCTGTTAGGACATAAAGACAACCTTAATAAATATGTGAATATTGAAATCATAAAAAAATAAGAGATCAACACCATGATCTGGTCTGGCGTCTTGATTGATGTTGTCCTGCCATTCTAGAAGTTATTTTCTTCCTTTTCAGTAAGGCAAAGTATAATCCTCCAATACTTAGCGACTTAAAAACATTTTTTCCCTAAAGCAACAGGAGTGGTTACTATGAATGATAAGTACATTTGTCAGCATTACTTCACCCAGATCACTTCCATCAATCTGTGCAGAGACTTGCCAGGGGCTGGAAGGGCATACGCTGAGGGCAAAGTCACTGGGGCTGAGGGTTGTCTGCTGAGCTGTCTCTCCCAGCCCAACATTACAAGAATATCACGGGTAATTTAATATCGGCTAAAATATTGAAAATCCTGTTAATTGAATAAATTTACTGAAAAGCTGCCAAGATAGCCAAAAAAAAAAAAAGTCTTACAAGTCATTCCCTAGCAAAGATTGATTCCTTTAAGAGGATCCAGCTGAAACTTGCCTTGAGCATTGTACAAATTCTTTAGGGGGACTGATGACTTTGTTTCTTGTCAGTCAGGTTGCAAACGATACACGATCCGTTTCTATTTATCAGCTGGGGGGAAGACTTGTTTAAACACATTCCGAATGAAGCTCCTGTTTTCATTGAATCTAATCCTCCTGTTTCCCTTGTTAAGAAGGTTTAAATAGAAACACAATCAAATTTGTTCTATGTGAGCTGTTGAGGCTCAGCAGTAATACAAAGAGGACCAAAATAGCTCTGCCGTGATGCAGATCAGAAGCTTGATGCTATTTATTTATATCGTGGAATGATTACATCTCCAAGGGATGATGCCTGAGAAGCCCTGTCCACCAGGAAGATGAATAAAATGGAATCTCATGATCATGGAGCACAGGTGCTCAGGACAGGGACGGAGTCTTTTGTTTTTCTCATTATTATTAGTGATTTAATATTGATTTACACAATGATCATATAACAGGGGTGTAATTTCACACCAGTTTCCATAACCACAGCTCTGTGTCCCCATTCATTCCATTGGAAACTATAGTAGTTCTCCCAAGGTCACAGATATGCATTATCTATTATTTCTATAACTAAATATATTTAGATATATTTGCCCTTATTTTTTCCTATGGTCCTGCCTTCTCTTCCTTTCTAAGTCACACCTACACCTACTACTACTTCCAAATGTCCTTCCAGTTTTCTTTCTCTCTCTGGGTCCCAATGCAGTTGGGATTCAGAGCCCTCTGGTCATCTTCCCCTAACCAAAATTCCCCTAGACCAAAATTCTTTTTTTTTCCCCCTCCAGGGTTATCACTGGGGCTCGATGTTGGCACTACAAATACACTGCTTCTGATGGTCATGTTTTCTATTTTTTTTTTCCTCCAGGGTTATTGCTGGGCTCGGTGCCTGCACCATGAATCCACCGCTCCTAGAGGCCATTCCCCCCCCCCCCCCCGCTTTTTGTTGCCCTAGTTGTTGTAGCCTCGTTGTGGTTATTATTATTGCCATTGTTGATGTTGTTCGTTGTTGGATAGGACAAAGAGAAATGGAGAGAGGAGGGGAAGACAGAGAGGGGAAGAGAAAGATAGACACCTGCAGACCTGCTTCACCTCCTGTGAAGCGACTCCCCTGCAGGTGGGGAACCGGGGACTCAAACAGGGATCCTTACTCCGTGCTTTGCGCCACATGCGCTTAACCCACTGCGCCACCGCCCCACCCCCATGTTTTCTATTTTTTATTGAATAGAACAAATAGAAATTGAGAGGGAGAGAGAAAGACACCTGCAGACATGCTTCATAGCTTGTGAAGTGACGCCCTTATAGATGAGGAACAGGGGCTCAAATTCAGATCCTTGCGTGGGTCCTTGTGCTTTGTACTATGTGGGCTTGAGCCGGTGCACCACTGCCCAACCCATAGACCACGATTCTTTCTGGGGTGCTAAAGGTGGGAGTTCTGGCTTCGGTAACTCCTTCTCCACTGGACATGGGCACTGGCAGATCAATCCATACCCCCAGCCTGTTTCTATCTTTTCCCTAGTGTGACAGGGCACTGGAGAGGTGAGTCTTAAGGACACCGTGGTGAGGTCTCATCTACTCTAGTCCTATTTTTTGGTTCCTGTAAATTAAATATTTTGTCCTTTCTTATATTTTACCAACTTTCAACCACCAAGTTACAGATGCTACTACGATTCCATCCTGAACTCCCTAGGCAGATGACCTCACCAGGGACTGAGTCTTCACCCTCTTGAGACTCTTAGTTCTGGAGAATGAGCTTCCCACCCTGACAGAACAAGAGAAAAGTGGCACTTGGAGGCAAACCCACCTGCTTTGCTGAAGGAAAAAGCTAGATTAGAGGACTTGAGCACAGCAAGTACATGGTGAGTCTCTAATTATTTTTAAATAATCTTATTAGGGAGGAAAATGGTTTGAATTACCGTTGTTAGCACCTGGGTACTTTTCTTTTTTTTAAACCAAAAGTACGTACTGCTCAGCTCTGGTGCTGAGGAGTAGGGGTGGGTATTGAACCTGGGACTTTAGAGCCTCAGGCATGAGAGTCTATTTGCATAAACATTATGCTAACTGCCTCAGCCCTTGGGTACCTTTTCCCATCTCTCCTTCCTAGGTGTCTGCAAAATACTCTCACCCCCACAACTTAGAGCCTTTACCATCAGACACCAGGACCCTGAAGCCTCTTACTCCTTCCACCTGCCCTGTTCCCCCAGTTCTTTTCTTGGTGGCAAAACAGCACAGCCAAGCTTTACTTTGTGTCTTGCCTTTCTGCCCTTGTTTCTGAAGCTCCTCCTATAAATGAAATCATCTGGCATTCAGCTTTCTCTCTTTGGCTTAAGGAGCTGACTTCATCATGAGCTCTCATGCTCCATCCTGAGTCAGGTGGATATAGCCCCTCTCTCCTTGACAAATGTGGCCAGTTTGCACGTCCCCTTGCCATAGGCTCATACATTACTGAGAACCCCCCAAACTTGAGTAGTTGTCCACAGGCATCCTGGGAGCCAGCCTGCTCTGCACTGTTCCCAATTCTCAGGCAGGGGAGGTGGCCCAGTGGGTAGAACAAATGTGTTAGGCCTCTAGGCTGTATCTGGAAAACTCTCACACCTCCCTGAGAAGCAGAGAGAAGTCAGACTTCCAAATCAGACCCAGGGTCTCACACCATACTATCTACCCACTGAGCCATCTCTCCTATCTGAGAATGCGGTTTGACAATATTTGATTGGGGCCAGGTAGTGGCGCATCCAGTTACATATGTCACAATGCATATGTTACAATGCATAAGGACCCTGGTTCAAGTCCCCAGTCCCCACCTTCAGGTGTATATGGTGAGGGGGCAGGGGGGCGGGGTTAAGTTTCACAGTCAGTGAAGCAATGCTGCAAGTGTCTCCCTATCTCCCCTCTATCCCTCAATTTCTCTTTGTCTGTATCCAAATTAAAAATAAATAAAATATTTTTAACAATAATTGTAAAATAAGATAATGTCTTCCTCTCCATGGGCTTCCTTTCACCTAGAGTACTCAACTCTAATCTTACAGTGGCCACCAGAAATAGACAACACCCCGCTAACTTTATTTGAAATATCTTTTTTTTTTCTAATGAGAGAGAAATACAGAGAGGATACAGAACGAAAAAAAAGCACTGCTCAGCTCTGGCTGGTGGTGGTTCTAGGGACTGAACCTGAAACCTCAGAGCCTCCGGCATAAGGCATGAGAGTTGTTTGCATAACCATTATGTTGTCAACTCTGGCTTATGGTGGTCTGAGGACCTTGGAGCCTCAGGCATGAAGGTCTTTTGCATAACCATTATGCTGTCTACCCAGCCCCTACTGTTTCCATGGATCTATTTAGATACAGTGAGGGTGGTGTCAGAGAAAGGCCTAATGACATCTTTGTACATTTGCTTTCCAGTCTGCTCCCTTTGTTACCTTTTGCTTGGGGAAACCCAGGAAATTCTAAACTCCAGGAACTATTTAAATCAGGGAAACTGTTCTTGTGATGACCTTAACCGGCTGGAAAAGAACATCCTCCTAATAGGGCTTGCTGTTCTGCTGTTTTTAGAATGTCCGGATGTGAGACCAAAATTCAATAAGTGATCACTTTGATTTGGGGTTTCTAGCTCAGATCAAAGTCAGTTCCATCAAACGTGTTGAGAAGAGGTGATGAAACCAGGCCCACAGCACAACAGGGGGTGTGAGCAGAGGCTCCTCTGAGATTCTCATCAGTAAGGGACATCTCCATGCACATGTGCTGCATTCTTGCCCCGACTTGGATTTGCATAGTGTGTTTTGCATTCTCCTAGGCTGGGTTCAGGTCAGGTTTTTAGACTGCTCAAAACTAAGCTACGAGAATTCAGAAAAACATGCCTACTGTCCAGGCATGAATCCTGGCATCATGTGGAAGGTGCTATGTCACTAGGGGAGGGGAGGTTAATACTGTTATTAACTCTCTCTCTTTCTCTCTCTCTCTCTCTCTCTTTCTCTCCTTCCCACCCAGTGAAAAATGTCAGCCTAGGAGCTGTGAAATCACACATGTGTGAGACCCTGGCTCCCACCGAATCCACTAGAAGAAGAACCGAATCAAAGTAAAAATAGAAAAAAAAAAACAATAATAAAAGGCATTTTTCAAAAGATATATTAACAAAGGAAGCCTGTCCAACTCCAAAGCACCATGCTTTCCAATTATGAAGTTTTTGAGCTGGGGAAGAGTCTTCCAAAGTTAGAGATAAATCATCTTTGTTTTTTTCCCCCATCCAACACCACCCCAGCCCCAGTTCGCTTCTGTCCTAATCCAGGAGGGTTCCATCAGTGACCAGGTAAGGACTTGAACTGAGTTTTTCCAAATCCTCTATGTGTCTTTGATCATCTCTGCTTCTTTGGGGGCCAGGGGGGTGGGGGGAGACACCCTTGAGACAAGAGAAGACTGAAGTGGGAAAGCTGCCCCCAGATCTGTCTTCAGAGCCCAGGGCTCATTTGTTGATGTGTTTAATGATGGTGAACAGTAAACTGTAGGTAGCAGGTTCGAGCCTCAGGTGTGATTGCTCTTAGTTCCTGCAAGCTTCTGGTTTTCATTTCTCTCATAATATCTTTTCTACTATAGCCACTGTATTAATAGTCCAAATCCATTGGCCAGATTCTGGTTCTAATTTGAGAAAATCTTGTTTCATTAAACTCCCAAAATGTAAATCATTCAATTGTCTTGAGATTTGAGGTTTTTTTTGTTTTTTTTTTTGGAGGGGGAGGCTCCATGAAATTTCAGGAGAATGACAGGAAGGGTTTTCAGTTTCAAAGCTTCCAAGTGAAAAGTTCAAGGCAAAGCAAGAAGGGGCAGGAGCGCCCCCCCCCCCCCCCCACACACACACACACACACTTGCCACGCAGATTGCTCAGGCCCAGCTGTCCTTGTTCCAGCCAGAGGACAAACACCTCCAGGGCAGCTAGTTTCTGAACCTATGTCTGCAGTGTACCAGGGAGGAGGAAGGAGTCTGCACAGGGCTTCCAGGTTTCAGAAAAGGCCATCAGCAACTGACATGCCACCTAAGAGCTAGGTACCTGGGCCAGCCCTGCCTGGGAAAGGGGGGTGGAGGGGCATGAAAGGCCAAGAATGCTGTCAAGAAGTTGAGGACAGCCCCAGAGGGGAGAAAGAAAGCAAAACATTCACCCAGGGAGGCCCAGGAAGGAAGGCTGCCAGGTGGCACCACTACAGTTTAATTAGACAAAGGCTGGAGGGTGGGGGCTGAAAACAGAGACACCTGCGGAGCCAGGAGCCGGGGGTCCTGGGGCAAAGGTTGACTAAAACAAGCCACCTGGGCCCCCTGAAAGACATGTAAGGGAGGCAGGAGAAGGGCAGAAGCCAGAGCATAAAGGGGAAACACAGCCTAGCCACTGCCTGCCAGGCTGCTTGTTGTCCCTCCAAAGACAGGATCTAGGAGTGAGGGACAGACTGGCAGAGCCCTTACCCAGACTCTGGACTTTTCTGGAATGACAAGGGACACCTGTCAGTCAGGAAGGCGTGTAGGGAGCCTGACTAATCAAGTCTTCTGTTTTACCCTAAGTAGCACAAGAGAATCTGTGGTGGTCTTGTGAAAGGCAGGTCAGATCTCTTTCCCCTCCAGTTTCCTCATTTGGAAGTTTCAAACTTAGAGTGGAAAAAGATAAGGTGGGCACCTGGCTAAATGCACAAAATACAGTGCACAAGGACATGGGTTCAAGCCTCCGCTCTTCACCTGAAGGGGAGAAACCTCATGAGAAGTGAAGCAGTGTTGTAGGTGTTTCTCCCTCTCCCTTTCCCTCTCCCCCCCCCTTCTTCTCTATCACCCTTTCCTCTCAATTTCTCTATTTCTGTCCTAAATAAATAAATAAATAGATTTTAAAAGAATCTGGGTGGGAAGGTAGTTCACCAGGAAGGACACTGGCCTGGTCATGCATGAAGGTTCAAGCCCTAGCATCCCACACATGTTACATGGGAGTCCAGTGATATTAGGAGAAGAAACTTCAGTCTCTCTCACTCTTTCCGTCTCTCTCTCTCTCCCTCCCTCCTTCCCTCCTTCCCTCCTTCCCTCCTTCCCTCCCAGAAGAAGTTGACCTGGAAGACCCAACAAATGGAAAACAGTAGAAACATCTCCACTCTCCACCCTTCCCTTAGATCCATGAATTGTTCATGGCTCCCCCTGGCCTCAGCTTCCTAACTATGTGCTTCATCCCCTGAGCCATTCAAAATAAGCTGCAAATGTCAAAACCCTCCACTGCTAAGTGCTTCCTAAATATGTTCTTTCAAATAATCAGACCGTTCAATGACATAGCCACCCACAAACATGGAAAACTCCACATTAATTTGACTTAAGATATTTCATTCCTGCACAAGTTCTCAATTATCCCCCAAACACAGCTGTAACTTTTAGAATTTTTTAAAAAAAATTTTTGTTTTCTTATTATTGGATAGAGACAGAGAGAAATTGAGAGGGAGGGGGGAAGATAAAGAAGGAAAGAGACAGAGAGCGATCTGCAGCCCTGCTTCACCACTCTTGAAGCTTTCCCCCTGCAGGTGTGGACCAGGGGCTTGAACCTGGGTCCTTGCGCACTGTAATATGAGTGACCCCCATAAAATAAATCTTTAAAAACACTTTTAAAAAGATCCCAAGGGGCCAGGCAGTGGCACACATGGTTAAGCACTCGCATTACAGTGCTCAAAGACAGGTTCAAGCCCCTGGTCCCCACCTGCAGGCAGAAAGCTTCCCAAGTGGTGAAACAAGGGTGCAGGTGTTTCTCTGTGTCTCTATCCAATAATAAAGATATATATATATATATATAATATTTTTAAAGATTTATTTTATGAGCTGTATCAGGGATTGAACCCAGAGCTTCATGCATTCAAGTCCTTTGTTCTACCTGCTGAGTCACCTACACAGACACCTTTCTAAGTCTTTTTGTTGTTGCTGTTGTTGTTTTTTTTAAATCCAGCAGCCAAAATTTAAGCAATACATCTGACTATGTCTCATTATTCAGAGTGGTCTCTTGTTTTTCTTATTTTTTTTTTTTTTAAAAACATTTCATTGGGGGTGGGTGGGTTAACAGTCTACAGGGTAGCTGTTGGCACGTGGGTACAACCTCTCATCTCCGCATGAGAACACCCTCCTGTACAGCTGGGGCCCTCCTCCATCATCACACAACAGGACACCAAGGTTCTTTCTCTCCAGCCCTCTCCTTCCCCAGAGTCTGTATGTCTGTGGCCTGTTCAGCTCTGTGTCCTTACAGTTCTGGAACAGCGTTTTACACACTGCAGGTATTCAGTTCCTGGAAAGGGAGGCAAGGGAGTTGAGGGAAGGGGAGAAAAGGGGGGGAGGAGTTTAAAGAAGGACACTAGAGGCTGAATTAGTGGATGGAGCAGGACACTCAAATGAGACTTTGCTGTCGACTTCTTTGAACATTAACTATCGATTAACCAGCACTCAAGAATTGCTTGATTTACCACACTGCAGTGAGATTTTAGTTTGCATTCATTTTTCCCTCACTCTTCAAGGCATGTATGTAAAATAAAACATGTGTCAGAAAACTCCATCTAGCTTAGTGTTCTTATCAAAATAATTTATTTTGTGCTATGATATAATTAAGAAAACAGCTATACAGGCAGGAGAGCGGTAGCACAGCAGGTTAAGCACAGGTGGCACAAAGCACAAAGACCAGCGTAAGGATCCTGGTTCAAGCCTCTGGCTCCCCACCTACAGGGGAGTCACTTCACAGGCAGTGAAGCAGTTCTGCAGGTGTCTATCTTTCTCTACCCCTCTCTGTCTTCCCCTCCTCTCTTCATTTCTCTCTGCCCTATCCAACAATGACGACAACAATAACTACGACAATAAAACAACAAGGGCAACAAAAGGGAATAAACATTTTTAAAAAGTAAAAAAGTAAAGAAAACAGCTGTACAATAAACCATTAACTACCCCCTAATAGAAGGATTAAAAAAAAAAAGAACTGTATCCCAAAAATATGTCTTAAGCAAGCAGCCCAAAGCGCCATAAATACATCATCAATAACATCAAGTATATGTTGTCTAATCATGAAAAATAAATAAATAAATAAATAAATAAATAAATAAATAAATAGAAACTGTTTTCCTGGCGAGAGTTTCCGTAAAGACTCTGAATCAGAAATGGGTCAAGTAAAATCCTTTCAGCTCAAGATCTCTTTCTTTCTCATTAACTACCGTTGTAAGTCAAATCAGAATGGTAGGGATCGACCTTCTCGTGGTGCATCCCGTGAGTACCCATTCATTGGGGAAACTGACGATCCTTCCTAGCCGACTGAATCCACATGGATCCCAGTCACTTTCAAAGCCAGCAACAAGCAGCTCCTGACCGCTTTCAACCTGACGCTGTTGACTGGCTACGGAAGAAGGGCAAACGCTAGAAGAAGATGAAGAATGGTAGCTCTTCCCTCCACTGAGGACAATGGAAAGTGTTTTTTTTTAAATAACCATGGTGGCGGTATTTTAAAGTGCAGATAATTAAAATCTCAGCAGGCTGCCCTCCAACTCACATGCAACAACAACAACACAAAAGGGGGAAAAGAATACATCTTCTGAGATCATCTTTGATCTCACTCCACTCACTCCACTCCACTCTTTGATCCCCTCCTTACTCAGCCTGCCTGGGCTGAGGACCCAGAGTGGGTGTGTGGCCAGCCAGCCTCAGGGGAACACGGGAAAATTCCTTTTTGGTTCTGTTCAGCAGACATGCAGCTGAGCTGGGCACCAAGACAAGTCAGCACACATCTGCTGCAGGCAGTGTCAAGCCCTTGCAAAAATAACCAAATGGGGGCTGAAGAGATAGGTCATCAGGTAGGGTATGTGCCTTGCTGGTGTCTCAGCTCAAACTGGGGCCCAGGAATAACATGGAAGTTCCACAGAACTAACAGGATGTCTCTCTCTCTCCCTCTCCCTTTTCCTCTCCTTCTCCCTCTCTCTCTCTCTCCCTCTCTCTCTCTGGGAAAAGGTCAGTCAGGGAGTAATGAATCCGTGTCTATGGGAGGCCTGAGCTTTAAAATATATAGATAAAGAAATAATAAATCGAATAGGAATGAACAAATAAGTCAGTTAAGGGCGCTTATCAGATTTGGGTAGAATGCCTATAATTTGAGACAGACTAGTATTTCTGTCTGTTTGCAGTTGACCCTGGGATGCTTTGGTAGCCGGTCATGTCAAAAGCCTCTACCTTATACTGTCACTGTGTATATGCTTACAACAGCACGTGGATCTTAACTAAAAAAATTAAAAAAAGCTTAACACTCATTCTGCGAGTATGCCTTGAGCTCCAGCTGCAGATCAGCTTGGCGACAGGTGTCAGCAGCAATGCTGGGTTTACAGTAACTAGAGGATCCATTTCATTGCCAGAAATTATTTTGTTTTTGTAAAAGACAAATTAGACCATAACGCAAGGATAAACCAACATACTAGGTGGGGGAGGGGGAAAACGGGGTTGTAGGAGGACAGCAGAGACTAGACAGGACGCTCTCTATCATGGAGTGAAATGAACAGAATTGAAAGTAATGCCAGAGTTAAAATGCAAACATGTTAAAAAAAAATGGAGGAAAAGATGGCTGCCGGGAGCCATGGAGTAACAACACACAGGAAGTCTGGAATAAGGCTGAAAGATCCAAGTGCCAAGATAATACACTAATTTTTTAAAGTTGTTATCTGTATGCACTCATCAGCCAGAAATAAGAGGTGCTATGCAGTGGTGATCTTTCAAAGGTCTTGAGAGGAGATGTACTCTGGAAGTTCTGAGGGACACCCCATGGTGGAAGTATGCCAGCTATTCTAAAACCAAAGTAACAGGCAGCAAAGTGCAGGAGCTGAGTGAGACTGGTCAGAGAAATCACAGAACGATTGAAGTTGCGAGCAGTCCCTATTCCTTCGGTCTAAATCTCACCCCATGTGGACACCATTCTGGCACATTCTTAGAGCAGCCCTTCTAAAATGTGCTGCCAAGGTCCTTTCCTCTGACCCACAATACCATGTACCAACTTGCTTCCTCTTCATCACTGCAGCCAGTTCTGTGTCTCGGGGACTGCCAGCCTAAACCTGGTGCTTTCCCCAAGCCCTTCCTTCCGGGGTGGCCCCAAGGTCAAACAGCGCCCCCCCAGGTCCCTGTCCCCCCTCTACACACACACACACACACACACATTCTGTCTATCTGCTTCACAAAACAGTGCACTTAACAGGACTTTTGTGCAGCTAGCTACTCAGTGCTAAATTCTCACACATAATGAAGAGCATCTCCAAGTTCTATTCTTTTTGTTGGTGAAACAGACTGGAGGTGGTGTCTCAACTGGTAAACTGCCGGATTGTTACCAGCCACTTAATCTCTCCATAAGCTCCTCTCTGTCCACTAGCCACACGTGTTTGCACTCACTAGTGATTTGGTGGGTTTCTGAAGTCATTCTAGTCCTGTCGTGTTGCAGTCCCAGGTGGGCTCCTTTGGTATTCCTAGTTGACCAGGGAGAGGAGAGAAGAGAAACACCCTGAGTTCTATTCTAATTAGCATCAATTGCAATTTTTTAAATTTAAATGCTTCTCAAAATCAAAAGGACATCTTCAAGTCATGAGAGCGCAGGGCTCAGAATAAGGAGAGACCTCCATTGGGGGAGATCTCCGGCCACATTTTGAAAAAAAAAAATTAAAACACATGGATTGTCTTCCTAAACTCTTTCTGAATATTTCATGTGCTTTGTGTTTTACTTGCTGTACATATCTTCACAGCCTGCACATTATTCAAAGATTCCTAACAGATGGTCTCAAGTGCTACATATTATATAGCATTAAGTGAATAGCTTGGTAAACAAATGAGTCAAGGATTAAAATATTTTACAGCTTATAAATCATGAAAGATGTTCAGAAACAGTACATTAGTAAGAAAAACTTTAAAATGTAAACATAAAACACTAAATGCTGTTATTGGATCAGTCAACTGCTTATGATGAAAGAATTATTATTTTCTAACCAGAGCACCGTTCAGCTCTAGCATATAGTGGTGCTGGAGATCTGACGTGGGGCCACATGCATGAAAAAGCTGTGTGTGCTGCTGCTTGCTGTGTTGTCTCTCTGTCCCAAGAATTATTTTTTAAATTATTTTATTTATTTATCTATTGTATGAAGACATAGTGAAACCAAAAGTGAAGAGAGATCTCAGTACTGCTCCACCGCTCATCAAATTTTGCCCTTGCAGGTGGGACTGGAGGTTTGAACCTGGATCCCCATGCACTATAATATGTTCACTCTACCAACAGTGCTACTGCCCAACCCCAGAATTATTTCTTCAAAGAGGTATTGATGTGATTGGTCTCATAGGACATATCCTAAACGAACAAGGTTGACAGTACCTGTGGGTCTGACCTACAGGCGTCCTCTTCACCCAAGGCTCCCGTTTTTCCTGCTCTCTCCCCCCTCATGAGCACTTCCTAGCAGAGGGAATAAACTCAAATCAGTTTTGCTACTCCTTCAACAAATTTATGACTAGTTTTGCTGAAAGAAGCTGGAACTACAGGCTCAAATTGAGGATTCTGAATCATTCTGAGATATTAATGACCTGTGCCACCCAATTTTCTTCTTCAGTAGATCACAGATATTTCTGTTGAAGGCTGGCAAGAGTAAAATACACACACAACACACACACACACACACACACACACACACACACACACAACTTCTATCAGTGTTCTTATATCTTTGAATGCATTTTAATTTTTTATTTCTATTGATTAGATTTTTTAAAATAATTTTTATTAGTAATTTAATAATGATTGGTAAGATGTGGGATGAGAGGGGTACAATTCCATACAATTTTCACTACCAGAGTTCCTTATGCCATCCCCTCCATTAAAAGTTTCTTTGTTCTTTATCCCTCTGGGGTATGGACCAAAGATCTTTATGAGGTGCAGAAGGTAGGAGTTCTGGCTTCTATAATTGCTCCTCCACTGGACATGGGCATTGGCAGGTCAATCCATACTCCCAGCCTGTTTGTATCTTTCCCTAGTGGGGTAGGGCTCTGGAGAGGTGGGATTCCAGGACACACTGGTAGGTCATCTGCCCAGGAAAGTCAGATTGGCATCATGGTAGCAACTGCCACTTGGTGACTGAAAAGCATTCAGATATAAAGAAGAATAATTTGTTTAACAATGAAGAACCTAAAGGTAAAAGTGTAGCAGATTAATTTTGGAATCTTCAAGTTGGAAGGAGCTAGGCAGTCTATTTTAGGTACATACCAAGGGGTCCATGACTTTACTAATTTTATTTATTGATTTATTTAAGAAAGGAGACATTAACAAAACCGTAGGATAGGAGGGGTACAACTCCACACAATTCCCACCACCTGGTCTCCATATCCCATCCCCTTCCCCGATAGCTTTCCCATTCTCTATCCCTCTGGGAGTATGTACCCAGGGTCATTGTGGGTTGCAGAAGGTGGAAGATCTGGCTTCTGTAATTGCTTCCCCGCTAAACATAGGCATTGACTGCTTGATCCATACTCCCAGTCTGCCTCTCTCTTTCCCTAGTAAGGTGGGGCTCTGGGGAAGCAGAGCTCCAGGACACATTGGTGGGGTCATCAGTCCAGGGAAGTCTCGTCGGCATCATGCTGGCATCCGGAACCTGGTGGCTGAAAAAAGAGTTAACATACAAAGCCAAACAAACTGTTGAACAGTCATGGACCTAAAGTCTGGAATAGTGCAGATGAAGTGTTGGAGAGGTACTCTCTGCAGACTTTTGTGTACTTCTGCTTTCAGGTATATATTTTTATCTGGTTTATGGACACGTGTGAACATATGCTCTATCTAAGGGGACCTGATCTGTATCTAGGTTTGGGGACTTTATTGGGGAGTGGAACACCTGGAATGGAATTAGTGAATACTATGAAAGGAAAGGTCTCACCCAAGTGATGAAGCTGAAGGGTTGTCATTTCACACCGGAAGTCTCTGGACACAGTCTGAAGTGAAGCATGCTGGGGTGGCACTTGTTATGTTGATTAGGTTAGATTTAATATTGATTTACAAAATTATATGTCAACAGGGGTATAATTCCACACCATACCTACCACCAGAGCTCTGAATCCCCAATGGTTCCACTGCAAACCACTGAAGTTCTCCCAAGGTTGCAGACATGGGTGAACTATCATCTCTCCAGCTATCTGTCTAGATTTGTATGTAATTTCCCCCTTTTTGTTCCAGGTCCAGTTCCTTCTTAAATGCTTTTTACATTGTTAATGCCTTAGCTATTATTTCAGAGTGAAAAACATCAAAGACAGTCTCTGGATATGCTACCTCATACCATGTTTATCCACAATTATGTTTTTCAGCCTGATGGATAACACCCCCACCTCCCCCACCCGGATCTTCTGGCATTTCTAATAGTTGATGCAAGGTCCAGAAGGCATTTTAAGTTTCATTCTAGACTTCTCTGAAAATGAGAAGTTGACCTAGTTTTGATTGTGAAAATAAAGTAAGCTTTTAATGAACTATTTGCCAAAAGTGACTGTAACTAGCAGAGTTACAAAATGCCTGTTAAGTAAAACCTCTCACCTAGAGTCACAAGTTGGTTTCATTTGTTATATTAAGGTTCATTACCCGTTTTCACACATGTTCAGAATTTCATTTTACCACATTCTATATATGGCTGCATTATCTACTTTCTTGTTTTCTATACTAATTATCATTTACCTCAGGTAGAGGACTTTGTGAGGCTGAGAAATATGGCTTCCTTCTTAACCAAACGTGGGATTCTCCGGTGAGAACAAAAGGATAACAATCTGGCCGTTTCACATGAAGGCCTATGTGTGTTGTTTGCCTATTGAATTCTAAGGAGCCTTTCTCCCCAAACAAATGTCTCAAGATCAACAGTATTTGTCATCTGCCTCCTCGATGTGAGGCAGCAGGCATCATTTATGAACATTCTGCCTCTGTGAAGTTTCATCAAAGTAGAAGAGAGTTTCTCTAGAATATACAATATTCATCACATCCAAACACTTAAAACCCATTTGGTAATAAGTAAATTCATGACTGGCAAGGAATGTGATATCAAATTTGCATAAAGTATGTTCAAAGCTACATTAAGCAAAAGAATGACCGGGGAGACGTCTATCCCAATGGCTCTTTATTTTTTTATTTTTTTTTAATAGTGACTTCATAGTGATTGGCAAGACAGTGGTATAAGAGGGGTAAAATTCCACACAGTTCCCACCAGCAGAGTTCCATATCCCCTCCCCTCCATTGGAAGCTTGCCAATTCTTTATCCCTTTGGGAGTATGGACCAAACATCTTTATAGGGTGCTGAAGTTGGAAGGTCTGGCTTCTGTAATAGCTTCTAGGCTGGACATCAGCATTGGCAGGTAAATCCATACTCCTGTCTCTGTCTTGCCCTAGTGGGGTAGGGGTCCGGGGAGGTGGGGTTCTAGGATACATTGATGAGGTTGTCTGTCCAGGGAAGTCGGGTAGGCATCATGGTAGCATCTACAACTTGGTGGCTGAAAAAGCATTAAGATATAAAGCAGAACAAATTGCTTAATAGACAGAAGCCTAAAGGTAAAAGTTTAGCAGGTGAAATGTGGGGTCTTCATGTTGGAAGCAGCTAGGAAGTCTATTTTAGGTCTATTCCAAGAGGCCCATGACTTTACTAATTTTTGACTGAGCCCAACAACTAACATGCAGGTGGGCTAAAGGTATTGTCTGGGGAGATGGTCTCAGAGTTGAAGACAGGACTAGAAAGGTATATAAGGGCAGAGAGAAGTTCCCAAATATGGGAGAAGTATATAAATGTCAGTTACTATAAACCCCACTGATCTGACTTAGGGCCCATATCTATCCATATTCAGCACAGGAGCCTGTGTAACCTCTGCATCCCTGTGGGTCTGAGGTCACGTTCCATGGTCACTGCTAGGAACATTCTAGGCTGCACTCATTTCAGGACCAGTCTTCCTCGAGTGGCAGAGTATGCTGACCCAACCTCCCTCTGGAGAGTGGGGTAATTTCTACCACTGTTGTTCTCCTGGCTCTAAATTTTTAATGTATATTCAAAAGACTAGCAGTGCTTATGAAGTTTTCTGTGTTCTATGTGCAGAGTTCATGATTTGTCTGGTCTGGAATAGGGCCTGAGAACATGCATTCTAACAAATTCTAAAGTAGTATCAGTGATACACTGGAGACAAAACCTTATGAACCAGTGAGCTGCACGATTCATTTTTCCTCATCAAGTTGGAGTCAAAAGGCATCAGAGACATTTAGATGCTTGATGCACAAAAATCAAACTATGAAAACAAAGGCCATCATATTACCTGAAATGTGCATTTTATGTGCTTTATTATATTATTATACAGATTTTTTTTGCCTCTAGGGTTATTGCTGGGTCTTTGTGCCAGCAGGACAAATCCACTGCTCCTGGTAGCCATCTTTTCCATTTTTTATTGAATAGGACAGAGAGAAATTGAGAGGGGAGGGAAGATAGAGAGGAAGAGAGAAAGACACCTGCAGACCTGCTTCACTGCTTGTGAAGTGACACCCCCTGCAGGTGGGGAGCCCGGGGGCTCAAGCCTCGGGACCTTGCACTTCATACTATGTGCGCTTAATCTGGTGCACCGCTGCCCAGCCCATTACACACACTTAGTAGGTTTCAGATTTTCTAGAAATCTTTTATTCCAAATGGCAACATTTTAGTCCAGACTACCACACAGGGACATCTTACAGTCTAGAATAATAGAAGCAAACAACACACATCACACCATCATGGGCCCTTATACTTCTGTTACTCTGGACAGCATCTCAGTTGGCCGGGTGTGTACGGACAGCTATGTTGACAAGCTCAGAGGCAGTGATCACTTAGTGTTGTCTGCCAGACACTCTAAGTTTGCAAATGTGACTCCATCTTTGGAGTTCCACAGCTAGTTGTTTCATTAGCTGACTTGCATTGCTCCTGGGAGCTCATGAGTTCTTTCCTTATAGTGGAGTGAGGAGGAAGAAATCAAATAATGCATGGAGAAAGGCTGAAACCTATACCTAAACTCAGATGTTATCTTCTACCAAACCCTAAGCCACATTCCCATGAGGGGTGGTCTTTTATAGAAAGAGGGAATAAAGGGACCTGGGGAGGCACACATTTTTAAATGCACTTATTACTATGTGTAAAGACCTGGGTTTGAGCCCCTACTCCCAACCTGCTGGGAGACATTTCACAAGCATTGAAGCAGGTTTGCAAGCGTCTTTCTCTCCTATATACTTCTCTCCTCTTTCAATTCATCTCTGTTCCATCAAATAAAAGATAAAGGAAAATGGGGCGGGGGGGGGTGTCTCCAGAATTGATGGATTGGATTTGTAGTGCTGGCACAGAACGTTAGTGATAGCCCTGGTGGGAAAAAAGGAAAAAAAGGAAGGGAGGAAGAAGGGAAAGAAGAGAGGGAGGAAGGGAGGGAGGGAGGAAGGAAGGAAGGAAGGAAGGAAGGACAGAATGAAGGGAGGGAGGGGGGGAAATCCACAAATTTGTCAGAGAACATTTATCATATGGCACTTAGAAATTAGCCCTTACCCTCACTGTATAGCAGCAATGGTTGGGACTGTCCCACTCTCTGAAGGGCAACTGGGTCAACTTACTCTACCACTCAAAGAAGACTGGTCCTGAAATGAGTGCAGCCTAGAATATTCCCAGTTGTGGCCATAAACTGCGAGCTCAGACTGACAAAGACTCAGAGGTCACACAGGCTCCTGTGCTAAATATGAATATATATATGGGTTCTGGATCATATTGAAGGGGTAAAAAGTCAACGGAATTTATATACTTTCCTCCCCTTTAGAAGCCACAGTCTGCCCTAATCCCACTTTCTAGCCTTATTCTAAACTCATGACACCATCTTCTCAGACAGTATTTTTTGTCCACCTCGACGTTAGCTGTCAAGCTCAGGCAAAAATTACTTAAGTGTTGGACCCCTTGCAACTCAAGTAGAATAGACTTCCTGGCTTCTTTTCACATGAAGACTCCTAATGTTATCACTCTATTCCTACCTTTGGGTTCCTGCTTATTAAACGATTTGTCCTGGTTTCTATCTTTATTTTTTTTAAGGTGTGCGAATTATAAACTTTTATTTCAAAGAAGTGAGGTAGAAGGCGTGCAGAAACAGAATTAAGGTGCAGTGATGGCTCGTGTGACCATGTACAAGGGTGTGAAGAGAGCTGGCTGTCCGTGTGCTCTCTTCTCTTACATTCCCAACTCTAGTCTCACCTGGAGCCAACTTCCCACTGGTCTGTTGAGATTATCTGTCTTTTCTATTGGACTTTTTAAAAAAAATTTCTTTATTGGGGGATTAATGCTTTACAGTCGACAGTAAATAGTTTGTACATGCATAGTATTTCCCAGTTTTCAACATAACAATACAATCCCCACTAGGTCCTGCTCTGCCATCAAGTTCCAGGACCTGAACACTCCCCACCGCCCACCCACCCATCTTTTACTTTGGTGCAATACACCAACTCCAGTGCATGTTCTGCTGAGTGTTTTCTCTTCTTGTTTTTCAACTTCTGCCTATGAGTGAGATCATCCCATATTCATCCTTCTATTTCTGACATCTCACTTAACATGATTCCTTCAAGCTCCATCCAAGATGGGCTGAAAAAGATGAAATTACCAGTTTTAATAGCTGAGTAGTACTCCACTGTGTGTATAGATCACAATTTGTTCAGTCACTCACTCATCTGTTGTTTGTCCTTACCACCTTTCAGTCACTAAGTTGCAGACACTACTAGGATTCCATCCTTACTTCCCTGGGCAGATGACCTCACCAATGTTATCACCTCTCCAGAGTCCTACCCAACTAGAGAAAGACAGAAACAGGTTGGGGGTATGGATCGAACTGCCAGTGTCCATGTCCAGTGGAGAAGCAATTAAAGAAGCCAGACCTTCCACTTTATGCACCCAATACAGAATTTTGGTCCATACTCCCAGAGGGGTAAAGAATAGGGAAGCTTCCAAGATATGGAACTCTACTGGTGGGAATTGAACGGAATTGTACTGCTGTTATCTTACAGTCTTGTTAATCACTATTAAATCACTAATAAAAAAGTAGTCCTTAAGTGACTTTTCAGTCATTTTGATTTGCAAAATCAACACACTCTGACACTAACATTAACAGGGTACTGGAATTTACATCTGGTAACATCACACTATAATAATTATATATTAGTATTTTACATAAACCATATGTAGTATATATATTCATTGATACTAATATATACTTATATACATATAATATATATATACTGGCAAGAAAATTTGATTTCATGCTTCCCAGTATAACATTTGGTGACTTCCACAGTGAAGTGAGTTTTTAAGTCTTAGCTGCTGTATGTCAAATGAAAGGAATTCAAAGTATTTATTCAAAGACAAGTAAGACTCAAGTACAAATGCTCGTGTCACACTGTTTCCTTTGCAATAAGAAATTATGACAACCGAGTTAAGATTAAACACTTTAATCAACTGTAATAAATCAAGTCATCGAATATAGAAAAATTCTGACATGCATCAGATTACATAAACTATACAACTGTCACATTAGGCAATGCTTACACAGAGTTCTGAGTTTGTACCTGCAGAATGTATAGAAGTCACTAGAGCATTTTACTTAAGACACGTAATACTCTGCAGTTATAAAGAAAGCCTGTGCCATCCAAATACCTGCTGAATATACACACTTCTAGATCTGCAACATTTTTGTACCTCAAAATACAAGTCCCCAGGAGTTGAGATTAACAGGACCAATGTATCATTTGTTACAGACTGAAATTCCTCTGTAAGAATGAATGCTTTGACATAGAAAATAAGTGAAATAAGACGTCAACTTGAGTTTAACGCTTGAAGAGCTTCTACGCTTACTAAATACATCAGAAAACCCTTCATATGCAGATTAGTTAAGGTGTTACCTATTGCATATTAACTACTTGCAATGATTGCATCTGATTATTAAAGGTATACATCTGTGAGAATGGGGGCTCTCAGTGTCTGCTGACAGACCCTCCCACCTAGCGCCTCAACCCCACAGCATGGTGGTCTACACCTTCTTCTTCAATGAGGTCAAGTGAATGAGCATGCAGGAGACCCCACTTCACACACACACACACACACACACACACACACACACACACACACACACACACACACACACCTAGCATATCTGTGAGACATATGAATTCGCAGACATGAAAAAGTTTCCGATTCATCTTACAAATCCAAGGTAAACTTGTTTTTCCTAAAAACCTACAGAGGAAGAGAAAAGCTCTAGGATAAGGATCACTAGGTAGGCATATGCAGTTCTTTTTCTAAGATTCTCCTTGTTAAAGAATAAGCACTCTTATGGGGATAGGAGGTGGGGTCGGGGCTGGGGGTGAAGGTGGAGTGGTGAAGGAAGGATGTGAGGAAAGCAAGTCTGTCACTACTGAGCTGAGCTTCACTTCGGCTTTCAGTCACGAGCCCTTCCAACAGAAGGCAACATTATCACTGGAAAATGACAAGGGATCTTCACTTACTGCCAAAGCAAGGGGGTACAGTTATGCTTAATTTCTAAATGATTCCACTTTCGTGGGGGGATGACACAACTAGGCTCAATGGAGAAGAGAAAAACAGAAAGCAACGCTTTGTTAGGAATGATGGGTGACACATATTGTTTTATATACAATTCAAAGGTCTGACTGCAGCAGTCAAGGAACAAAACTTGAAATTTAAATGGCGGGGCGGTATGCTGAATACTTTCAAAGCTGAATTTTATTAGTGATTTGCTGTTGTTCACAAGAGACACCAAAACAGAGAGAAAGAGACCAGAGCACTGCACAGCCCAGGCTTATGCCAGGGCCCTCCACGCTGCAGTCTCAGGCAACTGCTACTGTGCTCTCTCCCTGGCGCCCTCAAAGCTCAGTTTTAGAACTGAGAATGGAACCTCGTCACAAAACAATACTGTTTCAAAACTAATAGAAATATTTCAGCCATGTGACAGAGATATGTTAGCTCAAGATAGGTATGATAAAAATACCGATTTAGTGACCGAAAAATAAAATCCATCTTGCTTTGGCAATGACGAAGTTCTGATGCAGGAGTCTCTCATTCTTTCTCTATCTGAATGAAAAACCAGCCTGCAGCATTGAAATTACACATGCGTGAGACACCAAGTCTACAAGTAAATAAATAAATAAGTACGATCTGTTTTCAAATTCTTACTTGTGGGAATATTATTGAGTATATTTTTTAAACATGAAAG
This sequence comes from Erinaceus europaeus, assembly GCF_950295315.1. NCBI lineage: Eukaryota > Metazoa > Chordata > Mammalia > Eulipotyphla > Erinaceidae > Erinaceus > Erinaceus europaeus. Next base: position 10,007,624 of record NC_080175.1, read on the forward strand.
AGAGTAAAATGTTTCTAAGCCTACGATACTGTGCACTGTTTAGTGAGGGTGTTTATTTCACTTCCATCTCTAAACTAACAGAATGCATCCCTACAATATGTAAAAGTTACATTCTGGAAAGTAAATAAAGGTGATCTTTCTGGGCTTTTTTTTTTTTTTTTTGACAAGGCTAGAAGATAAAACTACTCTGCGCATCTGCCACAAACACTGATATGCTTACTTGCAAATTAATCTTTACTTTTTATTTTTAGTTTATTAGACGTTTCTGAAAATAGGCGGTAAGTTTTTAGGCCATGAGTAAAAATTCATAAAGAGAACCTTTTGAGGCAGTGATAAGTGCAGATTCAATTCTCAATATAACTCTTATCTGAGATGCAAAGATAAAGACTATAATCTTTATGATGCAGATGAGTCTAATGCTTAAGTTTTTATCAAAGCAAACACTCTCCTAAAAAATGAATTTTGTCATGAAAAGAATAGCAGTATTTGGTCAGCAAAATAGCTCACTTGGTTAGTGTCCTGCTTTGCTATGCTTGCCACCCAGGTTTGAGTTTGTTCTCCCCTCCCTTGAAGCAAGTTTTACTAAAAGACTAGTAGTCTTTTACTTTATCTCTCTCTCTCTGCCTATCAAGAAGAGAACAGCCACACCTAAATCACATTTCTAAGTAATTTCTGTTCATAAAACACATCCCCATTATAAAACTGACACACTGGTTCATTCTATAAAGAGCCAAATTGGCTAAAGCATATTAAAATACCTGTAGATATCTGCTGTAATACTGAAAACAAATGTATTTTTGGTACGTTTTTAATATAAGAGTATAAATTATATTAACAACAGAAAAATTAGTATTTTATAACACTTAATAAGTGGCAATTTAAATGGCACCACATTAAAAAAATAGTATTTGCTGAGATCTCAAATGGGAAAATAAAATTCTACACTGGATTTTTTTGTAGGTTACTATAAAAATGCCTAAGAGGAGAGAAAACTTGGTAAAAGCTTTTTTTTTTTTTTTTTTCTCTCCAGATTAAAAATCTTTTCCATTGTTTTATTTGGGAAATTTCTTTTTCAAAATTTCAAAATGTGTATTTTCAGGCAAACTAAAGAGGATCTGAAAATACACGTAATGTAAGATTTTTGCATATAAGTTTACCCAAGTATTTTGGGATTCAAAATGTGACAGTGAGTAAAGCTTGCTTGCTTTATTTTAATGAAGTCTTAGTAGCACAGGTACTACACAAAAGAATGCAGTTCATTAAAAGATCTGAGGAGCCTATGGCTCCACATAGAGGCAAGTCTTACACTTAAATTCCGAAGATACACATTCAGTGTTTCACAGTATTTTTAAGGTTAAAAACAAGCAGCTAAGTTATTATTAACATTTTTATACCGCTGGTTTCCACTGTAAATTTCATATTCATTTTATACAAACACACAAAGATACTTCATGGAAATAATAAACACGCTGAGGGGAGAGGAGATTATTTCTTAAAGTAATTATCATCTTGTGATAAATGGATCCTCGATGAGTAGTGTATAATGTCATGCCAGGAGAGGTCTGTTCTGAAAACCGACTCCTTTAGTAAGTCGAATTTTGGTTCAAGATCAAAATGCAACCATCTGTTCTATTATTTATGTAACTTGAAACCAAGCCTAATTCTTCAGTCCTAGAATTTGTCCATTGCTTTGGGCTATCAGGCATCAGACAATCACCGACTCCTGTCCTGCCACCCCTCCTGCAAATTATCTTCAGATATCAACTCCTAATATTTCCCCTGCTAGTGAGTTAGAGGCATGCAGTGTCGCAACAAAACAAATTGCATTAGTTTATCTTCTGTGTGTAGCTTAAACAAAACTCCAGTGCTAAGAGCAAACAACAACAAAAAAAACAATTCAACAAATCATGCGGCTGAGAAGTTAGTGAAGTTTCCTAAAATGTGTGATTCTTTAAGAAGGGATTTTTGGAACATTATGTCCGGAGATATGTTCTGATGCTGGGATACATGTAGCAGCTCATTTTAAAACCAAGGTTCACACAGTCAAGAGCGATTTGAAGTGGCTTTTTTGTAATACATCGGTAGCAACAGCAGTGGTGATTTGCTTTGCATCTATAAAGCACGTACACCTTTCTTTTCAAATGAAGAAACCAGTACCCTCACTTTAAGAGGTAACCAGTAGTTCTTCAGTGTTCTAAAAACGCATGGATAGATGAGGGATATGCATGTCTTTCACATACAAAGAGACACGGGCATTTCTCCATGTACACATGGATATATGTAAAAGACGAACTGTTTAGTAGTGGTGTTGATGAGCATTATTCCTGCAGCGAAATATGTTTACAGACTGACTTCCAGAAACCAGCCACAGCAGGCAGCATTTCTGCTTCACGAGACATCTGTTCCTGAGAAGTAAGCCGTGAACTCCACAAGGTATTTCTAGGCTGGATGGCAGAGTAGCTAGCCAGCGCCAGCACCCACGTGAATCCAAAGGAACTGCTCATTTGCTAAGAACCTGGTCTATTTCCACTTGAAAAGTCCAAGTTACTTACTTGGTTCACTCCAAAGCTCACTCTTGAGAGTCCCTGCTAATGTTACCAGGTATCACACCTTCCACACTGAATGGGAATAGTAACGGAACCTGACGGTGTGGTCTCTTTCAGGAACACGTTTTTACTTCTCTCTCTCTCTCTCTTTCTCCTTTCTACCCCCCACCCCAAATGTAAGTGTGGAGCAAGCTGTTTATTAGCTGTTGGAGAATTTGCCGGCTTTCCTGGACGGTTCATATGGCACTCTGAGAATGCTGGGCGTCTCTTCCATGACCCTCACGAGAAGGTTGTCGATGTAGTCCTCGAGTTCCCGGATGTGGGTGTCTTTCCTCCTGAGAAGCTCTTTGTGCTTCACCAGCTCCTGCAGTACCTCCTCGTAGGTCAGGCTCCGGTACCCTGCAGTGGCATCAAAAGGGTTGCTGTCCTAGAATGGGAGAAAGACCACCATCACTCTTGTGGGCTGATTCAGGGACAAATGAAGAATTATTTTAAACTTTAACTCTTTGGTTTTGAAACCCTGTTGAAGTTTTTTGCTGACAAGAGGCTAGAGTCACGTGACAGTTGACAGAAGGAGGAAGGTTACAACTCTTAACAGATGCACTGTAGTAACAGAGTTCTAAGGCCTTCTTTTACATTGTGGACAGCATTGTAATACAAGAAATTAGGAAAACTAGGGCACCATACAATTTAAGATTTAATTAAGAGATAAAATGCTTTGTGACAAATATGAAAAAAAAAAAAAGATCTCTAAAAATTAGCTTGGAGGAACCTGAGGAAACTACCGGAAACGACACATTCGGACGCAAGCTTGTCCTCAGAGACCTGCCTCCATGGAACTGAGATTCAACATAAAATGCCTTTGGCTGGTTGCTGAAGATGGTTACAAGAAGCTGTAAAATCACATCCCTATGAAATACCGATGTGTCTAAAGAATTCGATGAATGATCGTCTTTGAAGAGAATCCATGGAGTAACTACTGTCTTCATTTGGAGACAAACAGATTTTTTTTCTCTCATGAGGAACTTGCCCACCTCCTCCTCCTCCTCCTCCTCCTCCTCCTCCTCTTCCTATATAATAACTACAGAATTTCTTTTCTCCCTTTGTGTCTTGGTTATCAAGAAGTTCAGTGTTCAATTACAATCACAATGACATCTATGTTAGTATACTGAACTTTCTCACATTTCACTTTTCTTATTTGAGTTATTTATCGCATTAGTAAAAATTCTTTTACACACAAAATAGAGCAGTAAACAAACAAACAAAGGCATTGATTTATTATATTACAAAGCAAAGCACCATGAAAGAAAAATACTTCCCCAGAATTTGATTTAGGGACTCCAACATCATATCCTATTTGTAGTGTCTAGTATTAAGTTTTTCACTATGTAGACTAGACTAATATAAAGTAACATACCTTTTGGTCCCTAGTTCTAACACCTAGCTCAAATATGAAGCAGCTTTCAATACTTTCTTTCAAAATATTGCCATTTGGCTTTCAGAAAAATAAACTTAAATGCTGAGGAAACTGGGTTTTCTCTTATGGACTCATGGTACCTCATCTATTCAGTGGAGGGTAAGACTGAAAACTAGAGAATGTAGAAAGAAAGGCCTTTATAAAAAGAACTTAAGAAACTAAATTTGTCTCTACTCATTTTCAGTGCCTACTATGACTTGCTAAGTGTCCGGGAAATCTCACGAGCAAAAGAAAAATTTAACTTTGCACCCTCCCCCTGCCTTGGCCACCTTGACTTTGCCAGCACAGGAGAAACATGCTAGAGTACAAGGCTGTTACTACACACGCCCTTCTCCAGAATAAAGGAGGAAATTCAGGACCCGGGCGCTTCTAGCCCCAACACCTCTCAGGTTTAGTGGAGGAGTCACAGCCTGCACCAGGACTCAAAAGGATTTTGCCAGGCTTCAGAAATGCGCAGTGGACATCTCCAGCACTGGGCTTAGCTTTTTACAGGAAAAACCAATTTCAAAGGAGCATGGCCAATAACAGGCAGCCAGAGGACGGTGGTTGCAAAATAAAGTTCAGCACAGGGAGCAGAGAGGGGCAGAGACATAAGGTTCCAAACAGATCATCAGGGGTGCTGAAAGCTAGTAAAGTATCTTGACTTATTGCTGTGGAAGGTTTCCAACCAAAGGAGAGATATGAGTAAAGTTAAGGTCTGGGAAAAATAAAATGGCAGCAATAGGTCAGCTCAGTTCGAGAAGCTGCTACCAGTCAGCAACTATTTAATAGTGCAGTAGTAGAGACAGGCCTGAGAGAACTTCCTCTCCAGTTAGTTAACGTCTGACTGGAAAGGACATTAACGACAGGCAGGGTGTTGGAAGTTGGGAAGATATAGTAAAGACTATTTTATTTTTAGTGCAGAAACTAGCAACAGTTACAGTTCTCAAGCTGTAAAATCTTGTTTCTAAATACATTTGAAAATACTGCTCAGGCAGGGGTAGAGAGCATAATAGCTATGCAAAGAGACTCTTGCCTGGGGCTCAAAGGTATCAGGTTCAACCACCACAAACCAGAGCTGAGCAGGGCTCTAGTAAAAAAAAAAAAAGAGAGAGAGAGAGAGAGAGGGAGAGAGGGAGGGAGGAAGGAAGGAAGGAAGGAGGAAGGAAGGAAGAAAGAAAGAAAGAAAGAAAGAAAGAAAGAAAGAAAGAAAGAAAGAAAGAAAGAATCGCTCTGTAACAATTAAAGGACAATTCTGTCCTCAGATTAACCCTTTATAAAAGTAAGTTCCCATATACTCACTAGTCTATTTAATTTGTAATGAGTTTAGAGATATAAAACTTATCATATCATAACTTCTTAACCACGTTCTTATTAAACTTTTATTATACTAAGCAGATTCCTATAGGAAAGATTAAGAAGACCATAAAAATATATTTAAAGAGTATTTAAAATAGGCTTAAGTTTCTTTGTCTACCCTAAGAAATTCTGCAGAAATCAACCTAGCCCTCACTTCCCCTTTCTAATAAATGACATGTTCTCCAAGGTCCCTTCAAATGCTAAAATTTCCTGATCTGCAAAGTGATTTTAAGAGAGTAATAACATCGAAGTAATGTGATTTAATTTTCCAGTGAAACATTTACTGCAAAATGAGTTCTTAAGAGAACTGCAGGGATTACTGAAATTAAACTAAAAGGGATTCATAACTGATTAGTTGACTTTTACATTTTTTCTTAATTTACCATAATAATAGCATCCGTTTTGAGTCTCTCTTACCTTAATCAAATTACACATATATGAACTGATTTCTTTAGGTTAGCTGAGGCTATAATTTATACTACTACAATTAACATTACATATACAGATCCACTATGTGGCCTGACTACGTCACAATCATGGATACATACACACATACACACACACACACACACACACACACACATACACACATATATATCTATAGAGAGAGAGAGAGACAGATGTCATGGGAGTATATTTCTGACCTTTTCAGTACATTTTCCATTTATCCTTTTATGTGAAAATTTTATCCCAAACTGTTTCATCAAGTTTCTAGGCAGGAAAACATCTTAGAAACATATGTATTATAAACTATATTCTAGAAAAGAATATAATTTAAAACAGTGTTTATGCTCAGCTCCAGATTTTATCTCGTATATGGAAATCCTGTAAACTCTGCAATTTCTTAATGAGACCCTTAAATTAATGATGTAAGCAACAAACAGATTTACCTTCTGCATCCTGCTATACTCTCAATAGAACAATGAGGGTTAATATTAACAAATTTTCTCTGGTTACAAAATTCACTCTGTTTACAGAGGACAACCCTTTTAATATATAAAAGTAATTGATTTTTTCAAAAAGAGACTTTTAATCTTATTCTTGAACAAATTCTAAAATTGAGAACTTTCCAAACTGGTGAAGATTCAAGTAACCTACAGAGGGAATAATCAGTGTTCAATATTCTTCCTTCCAGTGCTCCATATAGGGGGCACATATGTTTGTAAGATGTCTCCTTATATTGAAATTTAATGTAAATTTATTTTCTCTTCCCCTTTTACAACCAACTCATTTTCATTCCTACCCAACCACTTTTGAAAATTCCCATGTACAGACAGAAGGAAATAGGGAGTGGGTGAGAAAATAACAGACTTACTACATGGAACTCTTTAATCAGAATTTTAAATAACATAGCTATGAAAAAGATTTTGAGAACTACTAGTGACCTATTTTTACTTTACACAGAGCCCAGCCTTTTAAACTTGGAAATGTACACACACACACACACACACACACACACACGTTCTTACAATACTTAAATTTAAACAAAAGCAAATTATCAGTACTCAAAATAACTGAAGATTTAAAGAAAGGTTGTCCTGGTAACCAAATATTGGTAGGGTACTAGCTGACATCCAAGGCAGCCAGAGGAGAGAGGGAGAGAGATAAGATGAAGGCTTGGCATTCTCTGATCATCTCATTATTGTTCTAATGAGGAACTTTGCTCTGGGAATATCATCTCAGCTACTTTCACATCTTTTGTCCTACTCCCTTCATCTCCCTTTCAGTTCTTAATTAGGCCTTAAAGAGCTCACACTGCCCTTTCAACTGGCTACTGCTCCTGTTTAAACACTGTGCTTTCAGACAGGTGTTGGCACTAGCATATAAGATATATAAACTTAATTACAAAATACTGTGTCCAGAAAGAGAAAAAAAAAATAACTTGGGTGGATGGCTATTACTGAAGAACTTAATGTAAATTACTTCAAACATCTTATCATCTTCAACATAAAAATCGTTCAAATACTTTTCCTCAATAATGATCAGGATAAGGACAAGCCTTCTCTTAATTGTATCTTGCGGTAAATTAACAACACCTAGTAATCCTTTAACTGTCATTTAGAATAGTTAGTATTCTAAAGAAAAAAATAATTACACATCAAGGACTCCTTTATCACCTTTAAATCCTTTAACTAAAACAATTTTCACATTTTATTTCTGTAAAGAATTCTAAAGATGCTTTTACGACAATAAATTACAAGATTTGGAAAAGTCCATTTACAAGCACATCGGAATTGTAATTAAGGTGACTTAATAAACAATAGCTGTACATTAAATTGATTTTTTGATGTTGCATTTTGTTTGAGATTAAGTAACTGCTTGATAGAATTCATTTTACTATCTGATCAAAGGCTGACTTCATATATTCTGACATTTCTTGCCAGACTGCCGTATTATAAAGACTTGAGTATTTATGAAACATCAAAACTTACAAGTCATTTACATAAAGCAGCAAAAACCCAGTACAAAGTGCCCTATTCTACAATGCTTTCTCTGATTTTAAAGGCAAAGAGCCCCAGTTAGAGTGGGCAACATACCACCGTCCATGAGGCAGACATATCACATTATAGAAAACGTCGGTATGTGATTGCTTACATATTTTTATTATTATACATCTGGATCACACACACTAAGGACAGATGGTTCAGACAACAACCATCAGCCCCTTGGAATAAAGGCTCTATTTCTGCTGCCCAGTGAGAATTTACTTTTCTACCAAGAACATGGGCCCACGTTTTTAGAAAACAACTCATTCACTAGGTTTAATATATTTAGAATTGATTGAAGAGGCAATGAAACTCTGAACATCAGAAATCCCCAAATTGGACTTCAAGTAACCATTAAACAGCAGTAAGACTCCTGAGTAATTCCTGCAAAATATGTGAGGCATTTAGCTGCTTTCAGCCAATCCTGTCAACACAGTTTGTTTCATCCTGACTAGGAAATAAGTGTTCCGAAGGCTCTCTCAAATACTTGACTGGGAACTCGGGATGCTTTTCCTACTGAATGTTAACAAAAGTTTTCCTCTAACTTCAGTCTTTGTCATAAGACATGGTAGTTTTCCACATGCTCTAATTTCATAACTATAACGGTGACGTGAACTTTTAAACAGTTTGTGTAATCTATGAGCGCTTCAGTCACAAATACGACTACCTGGAGTTCAGCTGTCTGTATAGAAGTCCCACTGCAGGGCACAGAAAACACAAATTTGAGTTCCATTTTTCTCCTTTCCTCTCAAGTTATCACAATGAGCTGTAACTCATGGGTAACTGAGGAATTCAAGGAGCCGGAAGCCTTCTTAGATACACGTGCCAGGCCGAAGACAGGTCACTATCTTGCTCTAACCCACATAGGCAACTTACCGGAATTTTCCTGAGGTCTTCGTTGCTTGTCAGACTCATATGAAAACTAAAGAAAACACAAACAGCAACGTTAAAAGTGTACCATGGTCTACAAAGGAGAAAACACAAGGAAAAATATTTTCAACCAACACTGCAATAACAATGTCTAGAGTCCTAAATTAGTTCAATGGGTGAAATTTAATCCAGGATGTAGACGGAACAAATACACTCACTCAACATTCTAAAGCATCTACACACTTAAACTTCAAAGAAAATCCCCTGGTTATTACCTGAATGGATTAAGTATACATTTAAGTATGTAGTTTCTGAGCATATTTATATCAAACTCATTTTATATAAACCCACTCACTCACCTAGGTTGATATGAAACTGGATAGTTAACTCAAGGTTGAAAGATTGTAGGCTAAAAGAATCGAAGCAATCTTTTCAGGTTTTCTCATAGCTATCAGAAAAAAGAAGTAACTTCCAAACAGTATCCTATCAGTGAGAAGGAATTCAGAATTATATGAACCATGTTTTGTCATTAAAGTGATTTCTAAGTAGATAGTCCTCAAAATTTAAATACTCAAGTGAACCAAAACAAACCAGATTTCCTGGTGAGGGGTAAGAAAACACCACAGCTGAATGCTATAATCATTTTCCTCTTTGAAACATGTCCATTAGGAGGGGTTGCAACCAAAAAGGAGCTAAACTTCAAAGGCGTCTGATGAGTAAATATTTCATCGTGCTATTCAAGTTTAATTTTTGACCAGCACTTAAAAGTTTTACCCATTAGGATTTCTACAAAGCATTACTCCTTGGCAACCCTTTTTATAAAAAAACAAAATCCAATAAAATACATTTTTTAAAGATGATCTGTGCATTATCAGCTAAATAACTGACATCCTTTGAAGAAATTCACTTTTAAAGCTTCTGACGGTGTGCATCAAAAGTCTGGGCACTGGATACAGTGAGTGTGATTACTGTGAGTACATATCCTAGGCTGTAAATCTCCAGGACACATCGAAGTATCGCCACCATGGCAGCCTCCTACATACTCAAGGTTCTGCTTATTGTGACCGAACATTAATCGTACTTGCTTGGAAAACTAGTTGTCGCTCTCTTCTAGCGAGGACTCTTGTGAATAAATGTCGTGTTTCTGTGGAATTGGGTGACACTCTCCAATGTGCCATTTTCTCATTTCCTGTATCTCATCATCTCGGGGTGCTCTGCATGATCCCAGACTAAAGCCTCAAGAGCCCAACGAAGGAGTGACTTAAATGAAAACACAAAAAGAAAAATCCCAAAGATATTTTCAAATAGCACACCTCGGCGTAGAGGGCCATGGCAGTAGCTGCTAACACACATGGTTCCCATCCAGATTTTCAATCCAGGAGGTCAACTTGAGGGCCCAAAGGGACTAATCTCTCCATATCCCATCATCTCACAGCACGCTGTTCCCTGATAGGCCGAGAAAGGCTTTCTATTGCCTCTCTCGCTCCATCGGACTGCAATACTCTCTAGGCTAAAATGATGTGTTCAGGCTTGACAGTCTACCATCTACCTACCATAGGGGCTGCAAACAGAAAAGGGCGTTAAGAGTCAAGTTGTATGGGGAGTTGGGCGGTAGCGCAGCTGGTTAAGCGCACATGGCATGTAAGGATCCCGGTTTGAGCCCCCGGCTCCCAACTGCAGGGGAGTCGCTTCACAGGCGGTGAAGCAGGCCTCCAGGTGTCTTTCTCTCCCAGTCTTCCCCTCCTCTCTCCATTTCTCTCTGTCCTATCCAACAACGATGACATCAATAACAATAACAATAATAAAAAAAAAACAAACAAGAGTCAAGTGGTATAAATTCAGATCCAGGTTCTGCCTTATACTTGACCAAGTTACTCAACTTTGTGTTTCTACCCCCCTTCCTCTGTAAAATAGAGGTGGCAACAGCATCTGCTAAATCCAGGTACTCAGATGACATCCCCAGAGCAAAGGCCCTGCACCATTCTCTGCTGGTAGGTCTCAGTGAACACCAGGGGCACTGTGGAGCCCTGAAGGCAAAGGCCGGGTGAACTGATCACCGCAGTCTCCTGGAGGATTTCAGGCCACAGAGAAAAGAGATGCTTTGTCAGAGCAATGAGTCAAACAGATCTAATCCCAGGGACAGGTAGGATTTAAAATGGCATGAAGGATAGCTTTCCAAGGCCAGAGAGGGAGGACACTGAGGGGGGTATGGCACGGCCTGGGGCTGCCAGACAGCAGCGCTACTGCAGAACACGCATGACTTCCGGCCACCAGGCAGCAGGTGGAGGGCGACTTGGGAGGGTCTCGATGCCAACAATGAGGATCTCAGATCTGACCCACAGAGTAGTAGCCAGGGTCTGGTGTTTTTGTTCTGTGCTGTTTCTGCAATCTTAACCTTTTCTCATCAACATCACATCGTTATATATAAGGGTTTTTAACGACCCGACACTTAGGACACAGATTTTTAGTTACAATTGCAAAGCCAACAACAAATACATCCTGTCCAGTGGCCTTAGCCTAATGGAACTGCAGTGAAGCTCTGTCAGTGACAAGCTGAAAAGTGTCTCAGACTATTTAAGGATGATTAAATGGGAAAGGTCAGGTCTGCCAAGGGAAAAGAGTGGCAGACGGAGAGGAGAGGTGCTGCCACTTCCCATGATACCTGGGCGTGACGGGAGCTCTGACTCTCCAGCAGTCTGCAGGGCAGACCTGAGGGGTGGGCCTCTTGTGCAGGGCACTGTATGAAATCTAAAGGTAGAACCCTTCCCTTGTGGCTGCCTTGATATTCACACACAGATGTGTCAAACACACCACAAACTCGTTCATTCATAGCTGCTTTTTCCTGATCTGTCTTGGGTGTGTGTGTGTGGGGGGGGGGGGGGATGGAGGAAGAATTAACTGAACTGGATTGAATTAGCTTGGTGAAATATAAAATGTCTCTATTTACAGGAGTGTGGCACCAATTTGTGTTATCTTTCTCTTTAGATTGATGCCCTCATGTCGGACAAGATACCGAATAATACAATCTGTTGACAGGCTAAAGCAATGGTGTCTTTAATCATGTACAGAGTAAACTTAGACATGCTCACACTGAAAATGCCTCACACTGAGACTTCAGGATTAAACAGTTTTAATTTTAGAAAGCACAACTGAAGAAGTTCCAGGGCAGCATAGAATGTTCAAGTAACTTTTAAACATATGAAAAGTATTTCAAATTCTTATCTAAAAATTTGCTAGACTAATAAAATGCTTTACCCTAATAACATACTGTATAGCTTTTAGGCAAATGCCAAAGTGTTTTTATTTTGTTTCATTTCCAAATTAAGATGCAAGTAAATTCTAATTTAGAAATTGTTTCAAATTGATAATACTCAAAAAGTATATTTCTATGAAGCATTAGTATCATTTCTCTAGTACTATTCAGTCACTTTAGAATATTATAGAAGTTAGAATATAGAGAACTCAGTTCCTGAAAACTTGAAATTTGTTGTGCAATAGACTAGTCTTGCACAGACAGGCTAGAGAAGGACCGTTCTTCCTACTGTGGTAAAACTGACCACACCAGAAATCACTAAGGTATTTGGCAGTGATCATGGATTTTTTTTTTTTCTCTGTGCTTTCTTTTTAAACATACATGCTTTTGGAGCAAGAATGCCAAAGGAGAATATACTAGTGAGAGGGAAAAAGTATACAGTGTTAAGGCCAAAAATACCTACAAAGGAACAAAAATTTAGTGTAAGTGATTAACAGTCTTGGCAGCATAAGACAAAGCAAACTGTTTACATTTCTGGCTGTGGGATTTCATTCTTTTCTTTTCTTTTCTTTTTTTGAGCAGACCTGACATAACAATGCCAGAAGCTCTTTTAGAAGGTGATTTAAAAACAAGCATTATTACAATACCCATAATGTTTCTTCCTGCTAAAATTTTAAAGCTAACTCTGTTCTGGCTTACAACATAAGCCATTTTGCATTTGATATGTGAATTCAAGTTATTTGTAAAATCCAGTAAGTGTACCAATTACGGGGGGGAGAGAGTAACAATAGAGGAACTTTCTCAAACACCACTAAATTCCTTATTGTAAACAGAATAAACAAACTTCAAACTCTCACTGAAGAACTTCTGACACTAATTATTTTCAAAAAAGAGTATCCTATTGATCTTGTTTAACTAAGGGAGTGGGCTCTAGAGACTCCAGACCTCACTCTGGTAACAAATGTATTTCAGGAGGGGATAAAGGGAGAAGTGTAACCTAACATAGAATCTTTTAATGAGTCTGGGAAAAAGGAAAAGAAAGGTACAGAATAATGACACCATGCCTACCACCTAGTGACATTTACTGGACTTCAAACCATGGTCCCAAGTATCTGACCACCTTGCACAGTAACTCAGCCATGTAACAATTCTACCAGGTGAGTTCCCCTTTTATTTCCACTTACAGAAAAGGAAACAAGGACAGAGGAGTTTAAAAAGCTTACTCAAAATTGTCAGTCAGGATTCAAAGGGCTCCAACTTTTTATCCATGAATTGCACAGATCAAAACTTCTGCAGTCCTACTGGGAGCTCGGAGCTGGCTGGTTTCAAGGATTCCAAAAATCAATTTCTTTGGGGGGGGGGTGAGTGAGAGAGAGAGAGAGAGTGTGTGTGTGTGTTGGGGTGGTATGGGGGTAGGAACAAAGGTAAACACAGTGAGTTTTGAAGTGATTTCCTGTTTGCCACTCCTGCTGCCTCTGTCCTCCCCACACCCCAGGAGGCTGGCCTCTGGAGGGGGTATTATCTGGCCCCCTTGGTCACTGTTTTCAGTTATGATGAGTCTTTGGGAGACACTCCAAGGCAGAAAACTGAAGTGTACAGAAAGGACACAGAATTATTTCCCAGCCTGACTCAGCCCCATTCCACTGTACTGGCTTTAGCTTCTCTTCAAAAGCCACAGCTGCCACTTGAGCTGGTCCTTCACACCTGAGGGTGGCAGTCCCCTGGAGACACTGAAGTGCCCTGCTGTTTCTCTCTCTCTTGTTGGGGGTGGGGGCAGTTAATGGTTTACAATATAGTCTTTAGCACACAGGCACAACCTCTCGTCTCCCTTAATAGGTATCTGGGAGCCACTTGCTCCCCCAACCGAGGGTCCCCTCCCTTATCATATACCAGGACCCCAATGTCCCTTTACCCTGCCCCTCTCCCTTCTTCCCCAGAGCCCTTTGTAGAAGAGAAGTCAAACTATCACTATCTGCAGATGATATGATAGTATATATAGAAAAATCCAAAAGCATCCAGCAGGAATGTCCTGGAAACTATCTGGCAATACGGTAAGGTGGCAGACTACGAAAATCAACGTACAAAAAATCAGTGCCATTCCTCTATGCTTACAACTAGAAGAAGAATCTAGAAATTGATCCCATTCACCATAGCTGCAAAAACAAGCAAATATCTAGGGATAAACCTTACAAGGGAAGTGAAAAACCACTGTACTGAAAACTACTGTAACACTTTTCAAGGAAACAGAAAAAGATACAAAGAAATGGAAAGACATCCCATGCTCATGGATTGGAAGAATTAGCATCTTCAAAAGAACTATTCTACCCAGAGCCATATATAGATTTAACACAAGCCTTCCATGTTGTTAACTCAAACCAACTCCTGGGTGTAGGATCTCTTCACTAAACTTCAATTACCCACTCTATGTCATGGTTCCTGCTGGAAGTCTTAGATAAAAATACACAGTAAGGCTTGCTGGAAAATCGCAGAATGGTTATGCAAATGGCTTTCATGCCTGTGGCTCTGAACACTCAGGTTCCATCCCCAGCAACACCAACAGCCAGACCTGGGCAGTGCTCTGGTTTAAAAACAAACTATAACGATAGCAATAAAACAGTAACATTGAAATAAGTGATAAGGGCTGGAGAATCAGTTCCTTTGGATAGTGTGCTGCTTTGGCAGGTTGGAGCCCAGGACCCACCACCTTGAAGGAAGCTTTGGTGCTGTGTTCTCTTTCCATCTCTCTCTCTCTCTCTAAAACAACAACCAAAACATAATAAGGCCAGTGATGTGGCTCAGTGATATGCTGTATGTATAAGACTCTAAATTATGCCCCTGTCAACAATAAACAAACAAATAATAAATGTCATAAGCCATCCACTTAACTATTGGAAATGGTGAAGGGAAAAGCTTGTCCCATTTCTCTATTAGGAAGAAAGAATAAAGAGCCAGAGAAAAACAATATAGCATGAAGTTACCTACTCTGTTGTTTTTTTTTTTTAACATAGACATATGCTTTTTTAATTATTTTTTTTCAATTTTTTTTTAATTTTTGTACCTTAATTTATTTGTTGGATAGAGACAGAGAGAAACTGAGAGAGAAGAGGGTTACAGAGAGGGAGGGAGAGAGAGAGAGAGAGACAGAGAGACACCTGCAGTGCTGCTTCATCACTTGTGAAGTTTTCCTCTGCAGGTGGGGACTGGGGGCTCGAACCTGGGTCCTTGCTCACTGTAACATGCGCTCAACCAAGTGCGTCACCACCTGCCCCCTAAAATTTTATTTTAATTGTATTTATTTATTATTGGAAAGAGACAGAGAAATTGAGAGAGGAAAGGGAGACAGAAAGAGAGACCCCTGCAGCTCTACTTCATCACTTATGAAGCTTTCCCCCTGCAGGTGGGGACTAGGGGCTTGAACCCGAGTCTTTCACACTGTAGTACTGTGCCACCATCTACCTCCACATAAACATTTCTTATCAAAGACAGTCTCCTACTTTGCAAATGACAATTCAGTGCTACTCGTGTAGGCACGCACGCCAGCACTAACCTTTCTTTGGCAGCACTTTGCCCATTCAGAGCATGTTGGAAACTATGTTCAGTTTAGGATTACGTTATTAGAGACTGACTGCCCCCCTCAGTTCTGAAATGCTGTAATTGCTCAGAGTGACTTGGATTTGAATTACGCCACCTCACAGGGATAAACTGTTTCCCAGTGTGCGAGATACAGTCACAGCTTTTCTCTCAATGTGGTTGTGAAGGAGAAGCAGCCCAGAAGGCCGGGACCGTTAGACAATCTCAGGCAGTCAGTCCCAACTGCTCCACCTCACCTTCTGACTCTCTGAGCTGTCCTCCTCCTGCTTCTGCTCCTCCTCCACGTCAGGATCAGCTTTGTGGACCCCCCCAGTCACCCCAACCCCAACACGTCTCCCGAGTCATTTGTATGTTCTCACCTCTTCCTCCAGAGCCTATGTACAGAACCCAGATACCCCATCAATATTCTCTGAATGTCGCCAATCTCTTAACACTCCCAAATCACTTTTATTTTTGTTTGCTTATTTTGGAGGTTTGATTGGCTTGTTTCTGGTGCACTGGGGCCTCCCACATTCATAATTTCACTGTTCTTGGCGTGCCTTCTCAGACCGACAGACAGACATCACAGCAAAGAAGTTTCCCCCAGTGCTACCATTCTGGCCCTAACCCTTGGCAATTATTCTTCCTTTACTCCTTCCTCTTTAACAGGATCACATTCCCACCAACAGGAGTCATTCCTGCTTCTATGAAGGCCACCAGCAAACAATATTTACCTAGAAGCGAGAGTCTCCTTGTCTCTAACCTCTCAGCTCCAATGGCTGTTCTGGGAGATTCTCTTCCATAATAATCAGGCAACCCGGAATTTCTCCCCTGTTTTCAATCAATCCTTTTCCTTATCATCTTCTTATTTTCACTCCTAGGTAGGGTCACTGGATATTTCTTACAGTTCTTCTTTCATCTTTTCTACTCCACCTTGGTGATTTCATATTCCCAAACTACAGTATGAACTGCTAAAT
Organism: Erinaceus europaeus; assembly: GCF_950295315.1. NCBI lineage: Eukaryota > Metazoa > Chordata > Mammalia > Eulipotyphla > Erinaceidae > Erinaceus > Erinaceus europaeus. The sequence goes on from NC_080175.1 coordinate 10,024,141, forward strand.
CCTAAATCTTTCTTCTTTAACCTTAATCCTTAACAAATGTCCACTGCAAGTCCAAGTCTCAGGCAGGAAATTCTAGCTGTGCTGCAAAGTTAACATGTCCTCAACCAGCCCTCGCTGTGCCCTTAATATCACCCTGCTCTAGAATCCTCCTCCTGGGTCATCCTATCTCCTAGCCGCAAAGGGGAATGAGGTCTCAGAGATGCCTTTGACTCCAACCTTCAGCCTGCAGGCTGCACAACTACCGGATTCCCCCTACCAGCTTCTGGTCGTGGGTCTGTCTCACTGCTCATTTTCATTGAGAAGTCTCTCCACGTTTATCCAAGGCTGCCCAAAAGTGAAGCAACCAAGAGGTCTTCAGCAGGTGAGTGGATAAACAAGCTGCAGTGAGTTAGTACAGACAATGCGATGGATGTCAGTGCTGAAAATGAAACGCCTTTACATACAGCCTAGTTGAGGCCCGACGTGGGAGCACTGGGGAAAGTTCCAGTGCTGTGACGTCTCACCTCATCTATCCGGCTGGAACAAAAGGATGAAAAAGTTGTCCTAGGAGTGGTGGATTCACACATGCATAAGACCCCTATGGCTACACACACGCGCGCGCACACACACACACACACACGCAAACGCACACACATGGACGAACACACACACACACGAACGAACACACACACGAACGAACACACACACACACACACACACACACACACACACACGCACGCGCGCACGCGCGCGCGCCTGAGGCTGGGGGAAGGGCCAGGGATATTACTCACATGTGAGGCTCCAGGCATTCTCTCTAGCAGCTCACACTAGCATATATCCATACACACACACACACAAGCATATGCACATACAATCTGCATGAAACCATAATAAATAAAAGGTATAGTTTGCCCTCTCTGTATCTATTTTAATCCCTGAAGTTCCCACCCCTTACTGCACTAAACCACTTGAAGAAAGGAAGTGTATCTCATTAATCTTTTCAGAGGACATTAGCAGATATCTAATAAAATGAATGTTGAAAAATTTAATAGCCAGTGTTTAGCACAAATCTGTAAAGAACTTACACTAATAGCTGACTGAATAAATCATTGGGAGGTCAATACAAGGTTCAATACAAGTAAGAAGATAGCAAGTCCCCAAAGAGCAGAAGAAATCATTTATTTTTTCCTAAATAACAGATTACTTATATCAAGAACTGACAGCAAGCAAGCAGAAAGGTTTTTTTGTTGTTGCTGCTGTTGTTTATTTGTTGTTGTTGTTTTTTTTTTTAGTTCTTCAGGTAGAGTTATTTTAAAAAGCTTAAAAGTGCCTATACGAACTAAAATAAGCATTAAACAAGTGACTTAACAATAAAAAGAAGGGAGTTGGGCGGTAGTGCAGTGGGTTAAGCATAGGTGGCGCAAAGCACAAGGACTGGTGTAAGAATTCCGGTTCGAGCCCCCAGTTCCCCACCAGCAGGGGAGTCGCTTCACAAGCGGTGAAGCAGGTCTGCAAGTGTCTGTCTTTTTCTCCCCCTCTCTGTCGTCCCCTCCTCTCTCTATTTCACTCTGTCCTATCTAATGACGACATCAACAACAACAATAACTACAACAACAATAAAAAACAAGGGCAACAAAAAGGGGAAAATAAATATAAATAAATATAAAAAATTTTTAAAAACAATCAAAGAAAACTAGTCAGTTAATCCAGTATGCCAAGTGGCTCTACCAGTACAGGTTTCTGATGACAATTCAAAGTGGTTTGAGACCTTCTGGTAAATCCTAATAAGTACTATGTATTTTTATAAAGGTTTGATATTAAATGAGTTTGTCTTGATAGTGGAGAGAAAACCTGAATACTTAAAGAGAGGAGTTCCGTTAGTAAACACAACCTTCAGTTCACTTCAGTCATGTTTACTGTACATTCAAATAAGAGGCAACAGACAACTCAACGGTTCTTTTTTCTCTCTCTCTCTTTTCTTTCCTGCTAGGAAAAGGAAATAACTCGGCAACAAGCCAAATTAATGCAAGTCAGATTAATGATACTGCAAATTAAAATTGCTGCATTCTCTCTCTCTCTCTCTCTCCCTCTCTCTCTCTCTCGGGGCTGGGCATACACAATAAATACCTGCATGGCAAAACGAACCTCATACATAAGTGTCTGGGGACTAACAGTAATGTACTTATTAATATCCTCACAGGAGTTCTTTTATGAGATCTCATAGGCAAGACAATTAAAAGCTGGTCAGTGACACCCAAAGTCACGGACAGCAGATTCAGACCCAGCTATTGTCCCAGCGTGCTGAGGAAAAGTCCTACAACTTGAAGGCTTAAAGTCTTCTCTGAGGAAATGAGTAATTGAATGTACTATTTTCTCCCAGTGAAGGTCATCATTATTTGAAAGAAGAGTCAAACGGTTCAGAAACTTCCAAGCACAGGCGTGATGGGTTACAAAACTTCTCCAACTCGGATGGCTATGGGACTTGAGCAGGTAGAAAACTTTAGTGGCAGATGTTGTATGGAACTCTACCCTCCTCTAATCTTACAGTCAGTCCATCATCCAATCACTTCAGGTTTAAAACAGAAACTGTATCTGAAAAACATCTACATTCTCTGCTTTTCTTCTCCTACCCTTTTAGGACCTGTTACTACATGCAAATAAATCTAGCAGCACAAATGGCTTTGACAACTTGAAACTAACAATTTTAGGGAAAGTTCTGCATTTTACTTCCTACCAGCAGCATGCTTCTCTTGATATACAAAGAACCTTCTCCCTCAATCTTTAGGACAAGTGTCATCAGGGAATGTGTTACGGTCATCCTTTTGTTCTGAGTAGACCAGGGCCCATGGCCTGCCATTTGGGTGACGTGGGTCTAGGGCAAGGAAGGAATCAGGCGCTGTTTATTCTGGAAGCAAAGCTAGAAAGAAGTGATGAAAGCAAGGCACTGGGCCCCTTAACAGCACACTCTTGTCTGTCTCTCTGTGCAAGGCCAAACCAGCCCTCTTCATCAGTCCGTGTGTGTGTGTGTGTGTGTGTGTGTGTGTGTGTGTCAGCGTGTGTGCATGTGTGTGTGTAAATAAGCCGAACAGAGGTGACTCTTCCATGAAGATAGGGGTGAGGCAGGCTGTCCTTATTTCCCACTAGGCCACAGGACCTACATTACCTGGAACAACAAAGTCTCGTTTCCCCAACTCCAGCCATCTCCACCGTGTCTTTGAAGAGGTTCTCTCAAGGCAGGCAGACCTCCCTGATCACTCTGTGGGGTGACACCCCCCCACCCAGACACATGAGTATTTTCCTAGGAAACAGAGCTGCCGGCTTACTGGGGGACTTGTAGACACTGCAGATCAAGCTAAGAAACTCAAGCTTGCAATATTCTTGGCAATCAAAAGCTTGTTTCACAAGCTATGAAATAATAAATTATTGTTGAAAAAGAATATATATCCCTTTACAGGACAAAAACACTCTAGCAAAAACGGATGAGCATAATGATTTTATTGGACACGATACAATATACTGTGTATCTTTTAGCCAACTGATGGGTCATTTTATAAGAAAAGAAAAACTATTAAAGAAGACTCATAACACAGCACTGGTTGACTGAATGTGTGCACCTTGGGCCCGCGAAATAGCTCACTTAGGTAGTGTGCTGCTTTGCCATGTGGACAATTCAGTTCGAGTCCAGTCTATCTCAAACTGAAGGGAAGCTCTGGTGCTGTAGTCTTCTCTCTCTCTCTCTCTCTCTCTCTCTCTCTCTGCTTCTCTGGCTCTAGAAATAAATAAGTAAATAAGCATGTACATACAGCATGTACCTTGTAATTTTTACAAAGTTATGAGGCCACAACAATTTCCCCATTGCTCTGTTCCTACAAGTTACATAGCTAAAGTTACTTTTTCACAGCAAAAAAAGCTTTTGTTTGGAATCTAGAACCATTCTTAGGTGCGTTCCCTCACTGGCAACTGTCTGTGACTTTGCATGTTTCTGTGCCTGGCCGGGTCCGTATCAGCTATGCCATAAAGATGCCACTACTTGCAATTTTCCTCAACTGTATTTCAATCACGTGGTTCATGGTGCTGGAAAAACCTTTACGCTTCCTAGAGAATTAGGTGCAAATCCCCCGCTTGGGCATGCCCAGCTCCTAGAGATAAGGTTTCCTCTCAACTACTCTCCGCAACTTAGTAGTTTCAGGGAGGCTGGGTCCCTCCCTGACAGGCATCTGAAATACTCATTTTCCACCTCCATTCAGGAGAGCCTTTTCTCTTTCTTTTAACAAACGCATACCCTGAGACACTGTTAATTCTACCTTTTCTATGCTACCCAGACTACCCAATTTCACCCATTTAATCTCTTATATCTCCACTAGAATTTACTAGCTGCACCAACTAGAACAAATACTTTCTTGCTTTTAAATCTACCTCCCATGATGCATGCACACTTTGCACCTCAATATTAGAAGGATCCTAAGTGAAAGAAAAGCAATGCAAGACCAAGGACATGGCCATTCCTTACTATCAGGTTCTGAAATAAATACATTTATTGTAAAATGTCATCCTATGTATGTGCCGGCCAGATAGAAAGACTGATAGAAGGACAAGGAAAAAAGACTCTAAGACTACCCATTCATAGGGGTAATAGCTATTATTCAATAAATTGATTATAATCCAAAAATGTATTACATTCACATTTTAGTTACATTTCTTTTCTATTAAACACAGAATATTTCTTTCAAAGCAAAACTAAAGAAGATTGACAATCAAATTCCTATTATTGTAGACATACTGAAGAACTTTCGAGACTATTCCAGCAGAATGTTATACTGGGGGGGGGGGGGGAGAGAAAAGATTACAAGGGATGCATACCTAGCAGGGATATATTCATTCACTAGCACTCGTGTGAGTTTCCTGACACAGGGGCCCTCTTTCCAAGAGGAAATTCTGAAATGTTCTGAGACAGCTTCCATACACAGCATCGATCCTACTGGCTAGAAGAGGCGGGACAGCCTCCCATAACAATTTCACCTCAGCTAAGCCAAGTGAGTTTAGAAAATGATCCCCATGCTTTAAGGTAAAGTCAAAGTTGAGATGTCTACCCTGAACTTCCCGTTTCAAGTGCTAAGCAAACATTTCTAAACATAGGATATTATAACAGTATTGATTAGTATGCCTTTACCTTGTAAAGAGTTGCTTATTAATGCAGGGAATTTTTTAACTTATTTTCTATTTGTTTTAGTCTAGTTCATAAAAGATTATAATTGAAAAAAAACTTCTTGAAACCAGAAAAATTTCAGGGTTGTTGTTTGATGTCTGTAAACGTAAGGGGGCTTGTAAGTTTTTCACAGATCGTGGGTGTTGGGAAATTGTGCAGATATGGTTGAACATTGGCAGGGCCTGTTACAAACCACTATATTTCCATGCAAGTATTATTTACAGACCCCCACCACGTTATCCCCTCAGGGTGTTGCTAATTCAGTTAAAACCATCGCAACAGTTGCTAAGGACGCTTCCACCTTCCCAGCATGCCTTTTGCCTCTCTCCACCCCCTTCCTAGCCAATCCCGTCCTGACTTGCCATTTCCGGTTTTTGCCCTATAAAACCCACTGCTGTTCTGGTGTTGCTCTCTTTTCTCTTGCATCCCAACCTGGAGAAGGGCTGGTGGGCATAGTGGGAGGTGGGAGGCGGTGGCCATTTTGCTAGTTCCATATGGCCTAAACCCGCTGTGCCTGCACCCCACTCTGGGACGTCTGCATGAATAAAGATTTGCATTTGCGTTCCTGCTCCGCCACGAGTTCCTGGTCTCTTCTCTCTCTCGTGCGCAGCCCAACACATGGGCCAACCTTTTACTCTGATAGAGACCCAGAAGGACGGAGACAGCCCCTGGGAGAGACACCAGAGCCATCCCCCGCCCCGGCACTTCTCCTGTGTGGTGCAGGGGCTCAAAATTGGGCTGCAAATGGCAAGGTATACACTCTCCTGCATGAGCTGCCTCTCCAGCTTTATCAGGTTTATGGCTACAGCCAAATACATCTACCTGCCAGTGAAACACATGGGCTTCTGTTTCAGGCTTCCCTCAGCTGCATTTCAATCACACCCTGCATAGGCTTTCAAACAATCCTTGCCCTTCCTACAGAATTGGATGTGAGACCTTTATCTGCTATGCTAAGTTCCTAGCAACAGTTCCCAGTCTCAACTACCATCTCTAGCTGGCCACAACTGTTTTAGGAAGGCTGGCTCTCACTGTAGCACAATTCAGGTTAAAAACATATTACCTGGGAACAGAGTAACAATGACAGCAACTCCTCTATACTCTGTGGAAGCTGTGTACTACGAGCAAGAACTCCCCTTCCAAGGCGTACTGTGTGGCACAACCTCAGCACACAGTGTAGCCGCTATTTTTCAGTCTTTAATAAATATCAACCGTCATTAAAGGTATCAATATAAAGAATTCAATATTGTCAGTTACATAATCTCTCTACACTATCAACTATCTTATCACAGTTAAAAAAAAAAAAAGGCTTTGAAAGGACATACCAGGCTAAACTCCACACTTGGATGCTCTTAATACCTAGCCCATGCCGAGTATGGACCGACCTGTCAAAGCTCATGTTCAGTGGGGAAGCGATTCCAGAAGCCAGACCTTCCAATGGTCCATGCTCCCAGAGGGATAAAGAATTAAGGAAGCTATTAGGGGAGGGGATTAGATATGGAGCTCTGGGGGTGGGCACTGTGTGGAAATGTACCCCTCTAATCCTATAGTCTTGTCAATATTTCCATTTTATAAATAAAAAAATAAAAAAACCCTATCCCATACCTTCTACTATTAGTATCGTATATATTTTCATATACTATGAAGTCTATAGTTGGGAGAAGTTAACTGAATCAGTTATTAAATGCTGCTCAATATGATATCCATTTTTATCTGGGGCATTTTTTAAGTGAAAAATATCTGCAAGAAATATAATCATGCTAGGCACCTCAACTAAAGATCATGTGTGATTCACCTAGACAGCCCCAGGCTCCACAACGCAGGCTCCACAACAAAGAGGTCATTATTCTTCTATTTCTTTATTTTATATTTATTTATTTTCCCTTTTGTTGCCCTTGTTTATTGTTGTTTTTGTAGTTATTATTATTGTTGTTACTGATGTCGCCATAGTTAGGACAGACAGAAATGGAGAGAAGAGAGGAAGACAGAGAGGGGGAGAGAAAGACCACTGCAGACCTGCTTCACTGCCTGTGAATCAACTCCCCCGCCAGGGGCTCGAACCGGGATCCTTCCCCGCTCCTTGTGTTTCACACCATGCACGCTTAACTCAATGCACTACCACCTGACTCCCCGAGACCATGATTCTTAATGCAGAGCTGCTGCAGGGTGCTTCCTCACTGGCTCTTGGGCAGCCCAAAGTAGTAAACACTTCCTGGGGAAGCCTGCAGGGAGGGCCTGCCAGACACACAGCAGAGCTCCATTACTCTTTAAATGAGAACTGGCAAAATGACTGACTAGATAGTCAAAAAGCTAGTGACAGAATTTATAAAGTCATTATTCATCAACTATTTATTTGGAACACTTGTCACTATTTTTAAATGTGTTTTCTGGTATGTACTAACATGTGCTTATTATTTTTATTTATTTAGATAGATAACAGAGGGGCAGAGAGAGAGAGACCCCACAGCACCAAAGCTTTCTTCAATGTGGTAGGGACTGGACTTGAACCTGGGTCCTGCATATGGCAAAACAACACACTAACCAGCTGAGCCATTCTGCCAGCCCCAGTGTGACTCATCTCCAATAAAGTCATGTTCCCTGGTCAAGAGCGAGCTCACGGGCTTCGTCCTAGTTTCAATCAAACTCTAGGTTCACTGAGATTAAGCTCCAGGTCCTTGCTTATATACTGATCTAACCTAGCTCATATGGCTGATAAGACTTTTAAAAATTGAGTTAACTTCAATAAGGCCAAGTTAATTCATTTAATTACTATTGAAGTGGCCCCAGTATGGTTCCGTAGCCCCCATGTCCACTTGGTCGACTCCAAATTATACTCCTCCATGAGGATAATTTCTGGAACCATCCATTCCACCCCGGTTCCATGGCTGCCAGTTCTTAGCAACATCGCCCCGCCAGATATTCGTCAGGATGTGGCATCATCTAAGTTCATTTCCCACGTCTACGCTCGACCGGACCTGCCAATATACGCGGATATCTTCGCCCACCCTGTCCAATGCTTGACGTCTCGTCACCCAATCTGGTCCCCTACGCCTACACTGAACTTCTCTGTTCCAGACTCTTGGAAACAGAGCTGGCAGTCAGCTGAGGTAAAGAACAAACACCTCATCACAGACCCCTGCAAGCGTCAACCCGGCTTTGACCTAGCACGTTATGACTGGGCCCTCCTCAATCGCTATCGAACAGGCCATGGCCGGTGGGCCGCTATGTTCCATCGCTGGGGAGCCAGAGTCGACCCGAACTGCCCCTGCGGCTCCAGACAGACTATGACCCACATAGTCAACGACTGCCACCTCTCCAGATTCAAAGGAGGTCTCGAAACTTTACATCAGGCTCAACCTGACGCTGTTGACTGGCTACGGAAGAAGGGCAAATGCTAGAAGAAGAAGCACTTTCAGTAGGACTATCTCTAAGCTAACAATAGACAAAATACAATGAAATATTTTTATTTTGTGTATAATAATAAATCAATGTATAGTATGTTGTGTTTTAATACAGAATTTATAAATCTAGTATATTTGTACATCATTATGGTTTATATATCTAATATACTGGATCAAAGAGCAATAATTTATTCAAAGTATAAGTTCAAGAAGACCAATGTCAAATGTCTGGAGCGTAACATTCTTTGAAACTAATCATAAGGACAATCACATCATAATTAAATTCAATGCTTTACTTTCTATTGCCTCCAACTATTCAAAACACATTTGCTTGGTGGCTGGGTGATGACACACTCTGTTGAACACACATGTTACCATAAGGACCCAGGTGCCTGCCCCTGGTCTCCCTCTGCAGGGGGAAAGAATCATGAGAGGTCAAACAGGGCTGCAGGTGTCTCTTTCTCTCTACCTCTCTATCTCACCCTTTCTTCTCAGATTCTCTCCAATAAATGCACAAAGAAAGAAAATATTACTAATAAATAAAAGATTTAAAAAAAACAGGTAACACAATCATCATATGCTAAATATGTAGAAACAGTGCCTTATTTTAAAAGTTAAAGCTGTACTGTTATGGAGGGGTAGAAGTAACCACAGTGATGTGATCAGAGAAGTCCAAAGAGGCTCAGAAAAAATGGTGCACTCAGGACAACTAAGAGTACGCGAATCAAAGTTACTCCAAGTAAGAAACTGAAACAATGGAGTCGGGCAGTAGAGCAGCAAGTTAAGGGCAGGTGGCGCAAAGCACAAGGACCAGTATAAGGATCCCCGTTGGAGTCTCCTGCAGGGGAGTCGTTTCACAAGTGGTGAAGCAGGTCTGCAGGTGTCTATTTTTCTCTCTCCCCCTCTGTTTTCCCCTCCTCTCTCCATTTCTCTCTGTCCTATCCAACAACAGCAACAACAATAGTAACTACAACAATAAAAAGGAACAACAAGGGTAACAAAAGGGAATAAATAAATAAATAATTTTAAAAAACTGAAAAGAAGGCTCCAAACGGAAAAAAGATTTGGCAAAGACACAACCACTGAAGACTAACACAGATGTTCACAGTGTTAAGATGAGCACACTTTCAATGCCTAAGAGCACAAGCATTTACAGAATTTTTTTTTTCCTTTTAAAGACAAGAGAGAATGCTGAAGCTTCCTTCACTGTCATGGGGGTCAGGCTGGAACAGGCTCATGTACATGGTAAGACGGTGCACTACCCAAGTGAGCTATTTCACTGACCTGAAACTTGCACTCTTATATTCAAAGACACAAAAGTATGTTTGGGGGGCTTCAAAACAAGAACTTTTACTGTTTTGACTCTAACTTACTTTGTTTTGCACAACCTCTTGTTTCCTTATATATAGCAAATATTCCAAAAATAATGAAGATGAAAATACTATTTTATGGGGAGGGAATATGAACAGAATATTCACTACAGAAGAGATCCAAAAGGCCAAGAGACATGAAAAAATGCTCCAAGTCATTGATTGTCAGAGAAATGCAAATAAAGACAATAATGAGTTACCACTTCACTCCTGTGAGAATGTCATACACCAGAAGATAGCAGTAACAAATGCTGGAGAGGGTGTGGGGACAAAAGAACCCTCCTGCACTGCTGGTGGGAATGTCAATTGGTCCAACCTCTGTGGAGAGCAGTCTGGAGAATTCTCAGAAGGCTAGAAATGGACCTACCCTACGACCCTGCAATTCCTCTCCTAGGGATAGGTCCTAAGGAACCCAACACACCCATCCAAAAATATTTGTGTATACCTATGTTCTTAGCACCACAATTTGTAATAGCCAAAACCTGAAAGCAACCCAAGTGTCCAACAGTAGATGAGTGGCTGAGTAATTTGTGGTCTATATACACAATAGAATACTACTCAGCTATTAAAAATGATGAATTCACCTTCTATATCCCATCTTGGATGGAGCTTGAAGGAATCATGTTAACTGAGATAAGTCAGAAACAAAAGGATGAATATGGGATGATCTCACTCATAGACAGAAGTTGAAAACAAGAGCAGAAGAGAAAACACTAAGCAGAACTTGGACTAAAGTTGGTGTATTGCACCAAAGTAAAAACTCTGGGATGGGTTAGGGGGAGGGTTCAGGTCCTGGAACAGGATGGCAGAGGAGGACCTAGTAGGGGGTGAACTGTTATGTGGAAAACTGGGAAATGTTATGCATGTACAAACTATTGTATTATACTGTCAACTGTAAACCATTAATCCCCCAATAAACACATTTTAAAGAGAGAGAAAAAATACCATTTGAGATCCAGCAAGATAGTTCAACTGGACAGTGTGAGTACTCTGGCATGTGCACAACCCAAGTTTGAATCTGACCCCTAGCACACTGGAGGAAGTTTCAGTGCTGTGAGAACTACTATCTCTATCTTTACAAAAAGGGAGGGAGGACAGGAGGGAGGGAGGGAGGGAGGGAGGGAGAGAGGGAGGAAGGAAGGAAGGAAGGAAGGAAGGAAAGAAGGAAGGAAGGAAAGAAGGAAGGGAGGGAGGAAGGAAGGAAGGAAGGAAGGAAAGAAGGGAGGGAAGAAGAGAGGGAGAAAGGGGGAAAGGGAGAGAGGGAGGAAGGGGTGGTAGGTAGATTGGTAGGTATGTAGGTAGGTAGGTGAGGGAGGAACAGGAACAAGGAAGAGAAAGGAAGGGAAGAAAAAAGTAAAAAGAAGAAGAAAATCTGAAATCCTGGAAAATGATCCTTCCGTGGACTGGAGTAGCCACACTGTGGTGACTTAGGCCTGTGAGGGCTGGCTTTATAATCTTAATCTTCAGGCTACCATAATTTATAATGTAATGAAGAATTCCTGAATGTGGGGAGTTCTGAATCCAAACTCAATTCACACCCCCAACAACTTCAAGTTTTCTCAGGAAACAATGGAACCAAATACTTGGGACTGGGACTGTCAAGCACAAGAGCCTGACTGGAGAGAGCTGTGTACTATATGTTAAACCGAGATCGTGAAAGACACCCTCCACTCTAGCTTAGGCCTGATAGCTTCAGAGTGGGTGAAGGGAGTAAAGTTAATTTGGAATAAGTATATTTTAAAAAATATTTACTTATTTGTTTATTTATTCTCTTTTGTTGCCCTTTTTATTGTTGTCGTCGTTGTTGGATAGGACAGAGAGAAATGGAGCAAGTATGGGAAGACAGAAGGGGGGAGAGAAAGATAGACACCTGCAGACCTACTTTACCGCCTGTGAAGCGACCCCCCTTGCAGGTGGGGAGCTGGGGACTTAAACCAGGATCCTTACACAGGTCCTTGCGCTCCTGCCACATGCGCTTAACCTGGTGTGCTACCGCCCGACTCCCAGAATAGCTATTTTTATGGCTCATAATTTAAAGGTAAATATAATAATAAATGTCTAAAACTATTCAGAACCAGGTAACTTATGTCTTTGCAATGCATTTCTCAAAATCTGTGAGTCCATTCATGATCAGTAATCAACATGTAACAAGTTGCCTTGCTTTTTGTTTTTATACAGAAATAATCCTTTCAAATCTATCTTGAAAGTTAAACAAAAAAAATGCATATTGATTTACAAAAATCAGTGAACTGGGGCACTGAAATGTAATTTAATACTTTCCTATCAGAAACCTCAGAAGGATTTACATACTATATCTTGTATTTGATCAGATCATAACGACTTGTTCTCTTTAACTATTGGACTATGTGTTATCCTGTGTCCAGTGCCGAAGAGCTCGTTAATTACCTAAACTATATCTCCATAGGTCTTGTTAATTACCCGTCTCCTGTCTCAGAGGACCTTGTTAATAACTTGTACAGTCTCTCTAAAGAGGTCCTAACAACACATTAAAATTAAAGATGCTTTTCTTTTAGCACCTGTCAAGTGCTGTAAATTGAGAAATTTTCACATCAGTTTATTAGCCGACAGTAGTTTTTGTGGATATCTCTTTTTTGGCTTGTTTTCTTCTCTCACAGAGTCTCTAGGTATCTCAATCTTACAGTTCAAAATAATATTAGTTCACTACTGATAATAATAACCACTCAGCATAGTCTCTTTTCTTTTTCTTTCAGAGCTTTTCTTGTTTTCAATTTTGAAGTCTATAAATATCAATTTGCATTAGTGAGTTATCAAAAGGGTGGCATGGTTGGTATCTGCAAATTAACCCATTGGGAGATGCACCAATTAATGAAAGCTATTATAATGAGTATTAGGATGACAAAGGGTAAAAAAGTTTCAGGTAGTGTCTAGGGAGTTAAGCATACAAGTTCTAGTTAGTGTTAAGGGAACTAATCGCATTGCATATTTCATGTTCCCAGTCACTGTTCCATAGGATACATTCTGTAAGTCCCTGGGCACTAATGGATTAATAGCACTTAAAAAAAAAGAAACCCACACCTGAGAAGTTTTGTTTTCTGACTCATAAATGAGACTACAAATTTTTAGCTGTTTAGAAGATTTAGAGCTTGCCAGAAATAATGGGCAAGTTCTATTAGGCAAATATGAAGAGCAAATACAGCACTCAAGATATTCCTATCTTTTATTATGCCAGAGACTGAGGTTTAAATTTACATAAGAAAAAGTGTGCACAAGGAGTGCTATGGAAGACTTTAAAACTTTAAAGCTACCAACAGGACACTTTCTGTAGGATCATCTGAAAACCCATTTGGTCTAATGCGTCAATTAAGCCAACAGGCGGGCTCTCTCTCCGGAAATGCAAATGTGAAAACATTTACGGGTACTCTAATAATGTCAGCAGAACTAGGAAATAATATTGTAGACATAGCTAAGTCATCAAGGAGCAGCTCTGAAAAGTTTGCTACTACAGGAAAGCAGGATGCAACAAAGGGAAAAGATGAGCCTTTCACAAGCTGCAAACAGAAGGATGTTCCCAGAACAAAAATCCCTGGCTAAAAATAGCTCCGCAAAGTTCTTGTTCTCCAAGAAGCAGCCCCTCTAGCAAAGGCTTATCAGCATACCCTTACATTGATTTCTGCCTGGTCTTCAGCGCCCACTACAATTTAGATGCTTCTTAGCTCTAACACTGAATCTCCCAGGTGGAATCATTCAATCCTGAGGTTTCTCAGGGATCTTTAGTGTACTAAGGGTTAAAAACCCAGCATGTCTGTTTTTTGTTTTGTTTTTTTAATCTCTTTTTTTTTCTTTTTCTTTATAGTCTCTTTTTTTTTTTTTTTTTTTTTTTGGCCTCCAGGGTTATCGCTGGAGCTTGGTGCCTGCACTACCAATCACTGTTCCTGGTGGCCATATTTTCTTTTCTTTTTCTTACCCATTGTTGTTATTGTTGTTGCTGCTGCTGTCGTTGGATAGGATAGAGAAAAACAGAGAGGAGGGGAAGACAGAGAGGGAGAGAGAAAGAGAGACACCTGCAGACCTGCTTCACTGCTTATGAAGCAAATCCCCTGCAGGTAGGGAACCTGGATCCTCGTGAGGGTTCTTGAGCTTTGCACTACATGCGATTAGCCCATTGCACTACAGCCAGGACCGCAGTTTATTTCTTAATGCATAGAAAAAGAAATTGAGAGAACAGAGGGGGAGATAGGGAAAGAGACAGATGCACCTGCAGCCCTGCTGCACCACTCAGGAAGCTTTCCCCCTTGTAGGTGGGGACCAGGGGCTTGAACCTGGGTCCTTGCACACTGCAAAGTATGCATCTAACCTGGTGTGCCACCACCTGGCCCCCTCCATCATGCTTTTTAAGTATAGTTCATCAGTGCTGATGCCTGTTTGAACCCAAATCCCGAGAAACAATCTATCCTCAGGTGACATGGAAAAATATTTAACAGCAGCTACTTCTGACTGGCTTTCAGTGCCCAGTGCCCCTGCTACAATTTAGATGACTCTTTCGCGGCTGTGTCTCCTCCTCTTCTCCACACCGCTGTTTTAGTCAAGCTCATTTCCTTACTAAGGCTTTTACCTTTGGGCCCTGTACACAAAACCTATGTGACCAAACTTCAGTTCCAAGTTTACCAGCCTACATCCTGATTCCTAGTCATCAATAAAAAACTTACTGAACTCTGAGGAGAAAGATGAGGTAATGTGGACCAATAATTTCTAGACCTGAGAATAGGTAGAAAGTTAAAAAAAAAAAAGAATGGTAATCTGATTTTTTAATTTAGGGTCCATTCATTGAAGATGTTCATTCCTTCTGAGGTGAGGCCCAAGAAACTCCCATTTAAAAAGCAGCACTCCGTAGGAGTTTTTGATGATCTGGGACACAGGCTGACCTATGTGTGGTGGGGCGTCCAGCAAAGAAGACTGAGCCTAATTGTTAAGCTGCTTAGTTAGGAAGACTAAGACCTAGACGCAAAAACATCACGCAGCAATTACTATCTTCTTGTTCTGCAGAAATCCAAAGAAAGGAAGCACTGGGTCACTCATTGAGAAGCAATTAAAGAGTTTCCTAGCATCAAAGATTTCTAGGCTTAAGATACTCTGAGATGACTTTAGAGCTCAGTCCACCAATCAAGCAAGGAATGGACTTGGCTTACAGAGGCCTGGGGCTGAGAGAAGCAGAAGGGAAATTAACTTATCTAAAAGAGAAAGGAATGATAAACGTTGGCTACCTAAGGAAAGTCTAACATACAAAAAAGTCTTGTGGGCGGGGGGGGGGGGGGGCTCATACATAGTATTATGCACAAGGATCCGAATTCAAGTGCCCACTCCCCACCTGCAGGGGGAAGCTTCATGAGCAGTGAAGGTCTGCAGGTGTCTTTCTCTTTCCTCTCTATCTCCCCCTCCTCTTTCAATTTCTTTCTAGTCTATTGAGTAAAATGAAAAAAAAAAAAAAAGCCTTGAAGGTTAGAAAGAGTTGGTATTCGGGGTTGTAAAACCAGTGGTTCTTGAATACTTTTGAACTAGGTAGGTTTTCTTATACAGAACAAAAGGTACTGTGTATGACCCATGTTTCCTAATTATTAACACTGCTAAGCACAGCAATAAATTGTTTAAATATATAGAATCTTGTTGTTTATGCTGAAATGTTTTTTAAATATTTTAATTATCTTTATTGAGTAGAGACAGCCAGAAATCAAAAGGGAAGGGTGTGGGAGAGGGAGACACATATCAAGAGAAACCTGCAACACTGCTTCACCACTCACAAAGCTTTTCCCCTGTAGGTGGGGGTCTGGGGTCCATGAGCATTGTGACACTTGACCAGGTGTGCCACTGCCCGGCCACTGCAATGAATAAATTTTAAAACCACTGTAGCTTAGTCTTTCTGAGAAGTCATCATTTAGATGTTATTCTTTTTTTTTTTCCATTTTCTTTTCTTTTTATTTTTTATATTTATTTTCCCTTTTATTGCCCTTGATATTTTTTGTTGTTGTAGTTATTATTGTTGTTGATGTTATCATTGTTAGATAAGACAGAGAGAGATGGAGAGAGGAGGGAAAGACAGAGGGGGGAGAGAAAGATACCTGCAGACCTGCTTCACCATTTGTGAAGTGACTCCCCTGCAGGTGGGGGTTGAGGGCTCTAACCAGGACCCTTATGCCGGTCCCTGTACTTAGCCCCACACGCTTAACTCACTGCGCTACCGCCGGACTCCCAGATGTCAGTTATTCTTAGTCAGCTCTAAGTCTCCTATCTTTGGGCTCTGTCCCAGCTCTCCACTCAGTGGGTCAGGCATCAGGAAGAGACTAGATACTTCCATTGTTGTTTGCCATGTTGGTTCAGCTCCACCACAGCACCGAAGTGAGTTGTGTTCCCATGAAACAAGTGTGAGCAAGTGTGAGTTGTGTTCCCATGAAACATTACTGAAAAAAACAGGCAGCAAGTCCAATCTGTTCACAAGCCTGGTTTGCTAAACTCCAGCCTTGGGTATGGAGGAAGAGGACTGTACAAGAATTTCACATGGGCTTCCAATAACTCTCCAAGAAGCTAGAACTTGGTCACATGTCCTCATCTTCGAAGGGATGTGACTGTGAAGGAAGGATGAGAGGGAGGAAGGAAGAAGAACAGAAACCAACCTGGTGTGGTAAATACACCTACTTCTACACTCCAATGGAAAAAAAAAAGTCCAGTATTACAAAAAACAACAACTGAGTGTGAACAAATTGTTGAATATGATCTAAAAGGGCCTGACAATAGCACACCGAGTTAAGAGCATATAGTGCGAAACGCCAAGATCCCGGTTTGAGAACAGGCTCCCCACCTGCAGGGGGCGTCGCTCCGAAAGCGCTAAAGCAGGTCCGCAGGTGTCTCTCTCCCCCTCTATCTTCCTCTCTTCTCTCACTTCCTCTCTGTCCTATCCAACAACAACAACAATGGGAAAAGAAAACAGACAGACAGCTACTGGGAGCAGTGGATTCATAGTGCAGGCACTAAGTCCCAGCAATAACCCTGGAGACAGAAAAAAAAAAAAAAAAAGAGAAAAGGAGAGGGAAAAATGATCTAATAAGCACCCAGGTATATTGGCTTTGGGAAATTATTCACTACTTATGCAAAGGAAAAAAAAAACGATCGTTACTTACAAAATGACAGGATTAATCATACCACTAACTGGTTGGTAACGAGGACACTAAACCACCCATGAGTTGTAATTTAAAAGTAAGAGCTGTGACAATTTGAAGACCATAGGTAACTCAGTATCAACAGCCTGATAACACATTTTCCTGCAAGTTAAAGAATTCCAGCAGGAGTCTTACACAGCACGTTCTAGACACACTCGGAAGTACCGTGGCCTCGTGATGCCCAACACCCTGCCCTCTAGGACCAGAGCTGAGCTCTGCTTCTTACCTGCTGCACACCAGTGCCAGGCCTGGCACCTCAGCACACACCACCTGTGATCCTTCCTCTTCTGCCTGCTGAGCCTGGAGACCGTGTGTCACGTGGTGGCAACACAGGAAAAGAAGTCATGACTCTTCCCACAACCCAACAGATTGCTCAGACACTAGGATCAAACGGTTTTGTTGGGCTGAGCTGACTGTTTTGTTTTGTCTGACCACACTACTCATCGCTGATTTTAGGTGGTGCTAGGAAGGGACCTGAGAGTTCTCACATGCTAGTCCAATATGTCATTTTGTACCATCTTCCTGGCCCTAACATTTTTTTTTCCCTCTTCCAGGGTTATTGCTGTGTGACTTGGTGCCTGATCCTGGTGGCCATTATTTTTATTTTATTTTGACTGGGTACAATAGAAATTGAGAGAGGAGGGAGAGAGGGACAGAGAAAGACAGACACCTGCAGATGTGGTTCACCACCTGTGAAGTGACCCCCCCCCAGGGAAGGTGGGGAGCCAGGGGTGGGGGGTTCAAGCCAGAATCCTTGCACAGGTCCTTGTGCTTCATAGTGTAACCCAGTGCACCACCGCCCGACCCCTGGCCCTAAGATTTATTATTACCGTTAACAGCCTACCCAAACGACTAGAGTTCTTTTATATCGTTGGGATTTGCACATACATGATTTCACCACTTCCAGGCCGACTCTCTTTCACTCATTATTACAGACAGAGGAAACAGATGGAAGATGCAAGACAGCATGGAAGCTTCCCCTGCTTCTGTGGCACTCTCATGCGGTGCCAGGGCTCAAACTTGGGCCACAAGCACTATAAGGCAGGAGTCATACTGGGTGAGCTGACTTCCAACCCAAGGATAAAGGTCTAAAACCCAAACAGAACACTCTAGAAATGAGCCCCTGCGGTATGCACACCAAATGTTCCTAGTTCTCTAAAGCTTTCCTCGTCTGTACTATCTGTACACAAAAATGTACATGTTTACCTTCAAGGACAGTTTTCAGTCTACCCTAAGGGTCTTCATAACCCCCAGGGGGCTAGAAGCAGAAATCTCAGAGCTGAAAGTAGTCTTTTTAGAGTGTCAGTCTGTTTTGTTGTGTTCATTTATTTAAAAAGAAAAAAAAACTGTTTTCCAAACACTTACTACTTGACAAGCTAGAGCTTAAGGGTACAAAGACAAATGCAATGTGAAAAATTACTCATTGTGATGACAAGGAAAACAGTAACTGGTTAATTAGTGGCCAGTGAAATCACCACAGAAGGTAAGGTCTGGGGTGCTGGATGGTGGCTAAACCAGCAGAGCACACATATTACAAGGACACCAGCTCAAGCCCCCGCCCCCATCTGCAGAGGGGGAAGCTTCACAAGCGGTGAAGCAGTGTTGCAGGTATCTAGCTCCCTCTTTAGCTCTCCCTTCTCTATCAACTTCTCTGTTTCTATTCAAAATAGTTAATACTGAAAAAAGGAACTCAGGCCTACATATTAATATGCGTCAGAGTAAGAAACAAACCCCTCTATCTCCCTGGAAGAAGGGGCATGTATGAGGAAAGAGACTGAAGCAGCAACTGTGAAGGAAAGCACTGCACGGAGCCCTGGCTGCTCTTTCTGGGAGTAGCCCAACAGAAGCCAACTCACTTCCTCTACTGGGTTTATATAATAGAACCCCTATGGAATCTATTCTAAAAACAGAAGCAAAATGCAGGGGTGTGTGTGGGGGGGGAAGGGTTGATTTACAAGTTGATTTCTCCAATTGGCTTTTACTTACACTAAAAATAAATAAATAAACTCTAGCTTCAAGAATGTTCCTTAGCACTTTACATTTGTGGTATAAAGGAAACTTGAGTTTAATCAGACACAGCACTCACTCAGGGGCTGTGGTTCCTCTGCCTCTCTCTGCACAGGTGAGCCAGTTCAGACGCATCTCACAGACGCCCAATACTCTCACAAATCTAAGACACAAGAGTCAGGGAGACTGTGCAAACAGACACATTTTACAGATGGGAAAAGAAAGTGATTCACAAGCTGGGTTTTAGGGACATGAGTATATAGTTTCAAAAGTGCATTTGGTTTGTATATTAATGTGAGAAATCCAAAATGTCCAAGCAAAACACGAAGAATGAGGATCCACTGCTACATAAAGTCAAAACCACTTCAACTGTATCCTCCCAAATTCCACTGAGGAGTTACTTTCTCCACGTCAGCTGTACCCTTTTTTAGAACTGTTCTAATCAACACTTGTCTTTTGAAATTATTAATCAGAGCCATGGCTTCATTGCAAGGGCCTTCAATTTACCACAAAGATGGTCTGAAACAGAGAGAGAGAGAGCGAGAGAGAGAGAGAGAGAGAAATGATGTAATGCTCCTATCTATAATCTCATTAATTTAAATAGAAAGTCTTAAAATTTAAAGCTCTATGTATCTGTAATCATATTGCACTTATCATGAAACCAACTCTGAATTTTGTAAAAACAGCATTAACACTGGAATAACCCCAGAGGCCTGAAGCTGGCAAAATCCACCCATCCAGGATAGTCTTTGCACCATCAGAGCAGTACACAGCAGTACAAGATGTGAGCACATTTCCTTTTTCCATAGGCTGTCCCAATTTAAAAACATTTTCCCACAGTTTTTCTTTCTTTGTCTCTGAGATTGGCCAGTCTTTAAGTTATCCAAATATGTTTACAACGATCTTCGAAAAAAGTTCACTCAAGGAAGGAAAAACTACATACATTCTATCGCTCTCGGCCTACTTCATTCACTGTGAAGTACTCTGTCAGGCTGAGCTTCACTGACGGAGACAGACGACCCGGGACTCATGGCTGGGTGGTACGCAGTATCTCTTTATTCATGCAGAACGCAGCACAATCTAAGCCAAGATAAACTAAACTAAACTAATATACTTGCCAAGTAGGGTGTAAACAGGATGTGACATAAAGAGGGTGCAGTGAAAAGTGACTGGTGCAAATCAGGGTGTACAGGAGAGGGGGCGGAGCAAAAAGACATCATGAACCAGTGGGGATTAAACCAATGCCAGGCAGGCATGCTGGTGCTTAGTTATGTAAATAGAATAGTGTTAAGCAGGGGGGATTAAACCAAATGAAACAGAAGGGGTTTTTAGAAGCAGAATTAGAAGCATACCAACAATTCCCCCTTTCTTTTTAACTAATGGCCATAGTATCAGGAGTGTGGGGTGAACAGAAACCTATATCGTACAGGCATTTTCAAAAGAACTGGCATACGACATGGAGGAACAAAATAGGAGAGCAGCAAGAACCAGTGTGATGCCAAGGGGAGGCCTGAGGGAGTCATTTCCTGCCTCAAAGGGCAAGGCCTAGCAGGTGAAAGGGCATTTTTTGCCTCTGGGGGCATCTATTGCTTCTGGGGGCGCTTCATGCCTCTGTGGGCATGACCTAGTAAGGAGGGGGGGTTTCCTGCCTCTGAGAACAGAGCCTGTAGGCGAGGGCACATGGCCTATAAAGTCCCAAGGCAGCTGGCTGCAGTCAGTCTTTGAGAAACCCAGCAGCGTAAAGGGAAGCTGCTGTAAAGTTGTGTAAAGTGTCCAAGAGGTGTACCAGTAAGTCCGATGGAAGTGTCAATCGAAAGTAGATGACCACGGAAGAAAATGCCAGGAGATGAAACGCTGCACGTCTGTCTCAATGGGGAATATTAGCCATCGGAATTCCACTTTTCTGTAGAGAGTGAGCTTTGGAGTCTGTGAATCTGTTTCTTCAGGTCGTGCCAGGTCACATCGTTGGTTTCCGGGGGTGAGTTGTTGTCATGCCATCTTGTGGATGATGTCAGAGAACAGGGGTCCAAATGGCTTATCGGGGATTTCATTTGAGCAGATGCTTTCTCATGTGAAGACTTGACAGCTGAAATTCACTTACTTGTCAAACAAAACTTGTAGCAGATTAGAAGTTTACTATAATTGACAACTCCATTATAATTGGAAGTCCTTTCTAGTATGATTTCAAGCTTGTTTAAACAGTTTAAACTCAATAAAATGTGGATAGGTAAACAGAAGAACCAAGGTTAGAAGCCTCAGGCATGAGAATCATTAACATAATCATTGCACTATCTGCCCCGCCCATAACTCATACAGTTTTTAGGATTAAACATTTCAAATTTATGCCAAGATGTAAAAAAAAAAAAAAATCAAAGGAGGAAAAAACAATTTTTTGGATTGTTTCTGGAAATCTCTAGAAATCATGGCTGCAACCAGCATTTTTTTTTAAGTCAATGTCATACAAAAATTCAGTCATTTAAATCACTCTCTTACGAAACGCAACTTGAACCAGATTATCCAGATCTCACCATATAGCATCATGAGTCCCCGGAGGGCGTCCTAGTCCAAAAATCTCCTCGAAATTCCATTTAGGGTGCTTCTGACTGTCCCTGCAGGATTGCAGGCACCCATTTTTAAAAGTGTCTTGCCATCAAAGAAAGAATCCAATCAGGAGAGTAGAACTAACCATGTGTCTCCATTCTTGGGGACTGCCAAGGTACTGGATAATGCTTTTTAAGTTAGAGTAGTCCTTCTCCGCGGGAAACATGAGAGAGGGAATCCAGAAAGTCCAAGGAGAAATCTCCGTGCATCTTCCAAGTTCTATGATCACGGTCATAAGAAACCAAAGTTCCCAGTCAGGGAACCAAAGCGTGACCCAGAGTAAAATGTTCCAGAGACAGAGAAACTGTCTCATGATGAAACAGTAGAGGCTTTGGAAAACCTCTTCATAAGTAGAAAGGCAACCCATGGCAGATGAGTAGCCAAGTTTACTTATCTGGGGGATGGGTGGGTTAGGTCCCACGTCGGTGCCGGTCCCTGTTTCAGGCGCCATTATGCCAGGCTGAGCTTCACTGATGGCAGACAGACAACCAGGGACTCATGGTTGAGCTGTACGTAGTATCTCTTTATTCATGCAGAATGCAGCACAATCTAAGCCAAGCTAAACTAAACTAATATACTTGCCAAGTAGGGTGTAAACAGGATGTGACATAGAGAGGGTGGAGCGAAAAGTGACTGGTGCAAATCAGGGTGTACTAAGAGAGGGGGCGGAGCAAAAAGACATGATGAACCAGTGGGGATTAAACCAATGCCATGCAGGCATGCTGGTGCTTAGTTATGTAAATAGAATAGTGTTAAGCAGGGGGGATTAAATCAAATGAAACAGAAGGGGTTTTTAGAAGCAGAAGTATACCAACAGTACACTATGTAAAATACAATAATAAAAAATGTGAAGAAAGCATATTAAGACTAGGACCTTGTCAACAGATTATTAGTATAGTATGATAAAAGTAAATTCTTTGGGGCTTGGGGTGGGCACACCCAGTTGAGCTAGGCTGAACTGGCTGAACGCCAGCTGGCTGAACGCCAGCTCCCACCTGCAGGTGAGGAAACTTGTAAGTAGTGAAGCAGCACTGCGGCTGTCTCTTTCTCTCGCCCTCTCTGTCTCCTTCTCACCTCTCAATTTCTGTCCTTTCAAATGAAAGAAAATAAAAAAGGTGGGGGGGGGGTGGCCACCAAGAGCAATGAATTTGTTGGGCAGGCACCAAGTCCCAGCGACAATCCTGGTGGCAATAAAAATATAGTAGAAGGAGGAGTAAAAATAAATTATTTGGAGTAGAATCACAAAGAATATTAAACAAGACATTCTAAAGCCACAGCAAATAGCCATTTAGTGATCAAAGAAGGCAGAAGAGACACACTGCTCTCCGAAATTGTTACATGCACGCTTTCAAAGGTGACTAGGAGATCACGGAGAAGTGGGCGAGCATAGCTGAGTGGTGTGTTTGTGCAATCAATCCATAATGGGAGAAAACACTGTTTTGAATGAAATAGGAGAGGATGCAAAAAAAAAAAAAAAAACCACTGGTGGCTGCCACTGGCTCTGGGCTCCCTGTTTGGGGCCTGGCATTGCAACATGTGTTGCTTCACTCATCACCCGGTTCTGTCTTTTCCTCTGTTCTGAAGATGCAGAGGGAAGGGCTCGCAGAGGTCACAGAATGCCTAAGTCAGGATTCCCACTCAGATCGGTATACTACGCATTACTGCCGGGAGGATACAAAAAGTGTTGCCTGGCAAATATTCTGCCATGATCATCTAAAGATAGCTGCTTACTATTCCAACAAGCTCGTGCTCTGAGGTTTTCTGGACCAGCTATTCCAACATTCACCTCTGCAAATGCCATAATCTTACTGAGATGCATAGTTCCAATGTGTACTATGGAATTAGTACCGTTATATGCATAACTGAGAACAGATTTTAAAAATCGATTTTTTTTTTCAGTACAATAAATTTTTAGATTGAATATTTTAGTACCCTTATTTTTTTTTCTTTGCCTCCAGGGTTATGCTGGGGCTTGGTGCCAGCACCATGAATCCACTGCTCCTAGAAGCTATTTTTTCCCTTTTATTGCCCTTGTTGTTTTATCATTGTTGTTGGGTATTATTATTGTTGTTATTGTTGTCGGCTAGGACAGAGAGAAACAGAGAGAGGAGGGGAAGACAAGAGGGGGGAGAAAGATAGACACCTGCAGACCTGCTTCACCACTTGTGAAGCAACCCCCTGTAGACGGGGAGCCGGGGGCTTGAACCAGATCCTTACACGGGTCCTTGCGCTTCATGCCATGTGCGCTGAACCCGCTGCGCTAGCACCCAACTCCCTGAAAATCAAATCTTTACCATAATAGCGATTATTTTATAAATCATAATATACTCTTTAAAAAAATGTATGTAGTCGATAAATTTGTCACTGAATTCCAGTAAATATCCCCTGAAAAGAAACAGTGTACTTCTAAATACCCAGTTAGTAAAGATAGCTACTGCCTGCTGCAAAAACTACAAATATTAAACTTCAGTCAGTACTTCTTGAAGAACAGCCCAGGGACGGCCGCTGGTCCACCAATCTCCTCCAGACATCCCATAAACTACTCTCTAGGGGGAAAAACACACACACACACACACACACACACACACACACACACACACACACACATCTAGAATACAACATATCAACTAGATTTTTGGCTTGAATCCAGTTCACTACTGTGTCTCATCAAAAGCTATGCTCTTTTCTCCATAAGTTGGTGAGTTTCCGGCTGACCTCAGTAGAAATAAACTAGGAGTTAAGACTCTCCCACCTTTCCTAGCTACTTTCAGAAGATTTATACACTGCTGCCAACATCCACAATTAAGTATAAAACAAGAACCTTTTTAATCATGTAAGATAACAGGAGTTTAAAATAGTCAAGTGTTTTAAAGGAATTGTGGATACATTCAAGTTCAAAGCAGCACAAGTGGCCCGATGTAAAACTTACCTTGAAGACGGAATTGTGTTTGAAGCCCTGAATTTTGTTGTAAACGGATTAGTTGACTCATAATCAAAATAGTCCTGGCGATTTTCACTAAATGCATTAGGTGATTTCAAGTCACAAGGGCTATTGGAGAGCCCATTGTTAAGTTTATCAGATCTTCTGCTATCTTTTTTTCCAGTCACTCTTTCAAAGAGGCTAACTTTCTCCCTTTTCTCTCTTTTATTTTCCTTTCTTACTTCAACTGATTTTGAGAATACATTTATGCTGCCGTCCCATGATTCACTGCTCTCTTCAAATGGATTTTTCTTCCTTGGCAGTGTTGCAAATTTTTGGGGTAATGAAGCAGTCACATTTGTAAATGGGTCATTTTGTCTTCCAAAAGACAGCTCACCTTCATCCACGCTGCTGTAAGGTTGGTTCATTTTAGAAGTATCAAAGCTTAATGTTCTTCTGTGTGGAGATTTGAGACTTCCTGCAAACGATTTTGTAGTTAGTACATAATCAGTGACACATTGCATCACGCTATTTGACACATTCTGTGTGTATTTGCTGCTTCTAGAATGAGAGCAATTAGCTATTTAAAGATACCAGCCTTTAAAATAATCAAGGAAAAGAATCTTAAAGTACTAAGTTAAGAACTAAATGGGCTAATAACAATTAGCATATTTACAATTAGGACAGACAATTAGGAATTCATTCAGCTCATAAGGAAACAATCAGATAAATTTATAATGTCAAAAAAGTTCTGCTTGGCCTGATAGTGCTACAAATTCTCAGACTTTTTTTCAACATTAGTATTAAATTTCCTTTTTTTCTGAATATAAAGAGCTTTCTGATGAAATGGAATATTTATGTTTCAGGCTTTTGAGACAGGAGGAAGAACAGTTTGGGGGGGTGGGGAGACATGAAGTCAGACCATAAAAGTGACTGGGCTCATTTTCATTCTCATCTAACAATAGAAATATTATATATATGCATATATATACATATATATAACAATTCATATACATAAGCACAACAATATCACAATATAAATACAACAGCAAATGTTTTCAGCAGTGGACTTTTTTTCACTTATCAACACAGCAGATAAACAATGTACATGTCATGGGTAAATTTAGAAGCTACTACCAAGAAAGAGCGATTTTTTATCTTCTAACTTTAGAAGGTCCACTTTAAACACCAAAAGGGTGGTTGATGAGGATATGATGGAAAGAGTGAGGCACTTACCACTTTCTGGAACTGCCCCAAAGGAATCTATCTGGTGTCCAATGAGATGGGTTTGACCAGTGGTGCCAGGCTTCGGTTTCTCAGAAGACATATGGGCCCCAGTTAAATCTGACATTGAATGTGCTGAGGAGAGTCGCTGAGGACCCAGAAGGAAAGGCTTTTTTGGTTTGGATTTCATCTGTAATTCGCCGCTTGAAAAGTCAGTACTGGCATCAGGCAAGTGAGAGCTCGGAATGATGGCGGAAGCTGTATCAGAAAATGTCCCGTCATTTTTCCTGCCTTTCATCTTATCTTTTAGTTTTGCAAAAGGGGATCTTGTTTTCTCCTTCACTGACAAGTCAAACATGCTTGCCGTCATATTGTTCCTCATAAATTGAATATTGACCTTTATCTCACCCCTGTTTTTGGCTCGTTTTCCTTGTTTGGATTCTAATCTAAACCACCTTAAAAAAGAAGGGGGGAAAAAATGGCACATGACTTAATGAACAGAGGATCTGTTACATGCAAAGTGCTAGTTAGGTAGGAGCTACTGTAACATTTTACATCAAAGCGACTGAAGACAGCATCAGAATTTGTCGACCAGAATATCTCAGGTTTCATTCACTAATCACTGTCTCTGTGATATATACTGAAGGCACAAATATTTTCTCTAATGATCTGAAAAAAACCACTCATCACCAAAAATTCTTACCAACATTAGCTGCTGTGTTTCCATCTGGGGTAGGCACTGCTAAAAACCCAAGAACATTTTTCTTTTTATAATTTTTTTTAAAAAAAAATTTAAATAATTATTTATTTATTATTCCCTTTTTGTTACCCTTGTTGTTTTATCATTGTTGTGGTTATTATTGTTATTGATGTCATTGTTGTTGGATAGGAGAGAGAGAAATGGAGAGAGGAGGAGAAGACAGAGAGGGGGAGAGAAAGACAGACATCTGCAGACCTGCTTCACCGCTTATGAAGTGACCTCCCTGCAGGTGGGGAGTTGGGGGTTCGAACCAGGATCCTTAGGCCCGTCCTTGAGCTTCGCGCTATGTGCGCTTAACCCGCTGCGCTACTGCACCACCCTGTTTGTTTGGTTTTTTTTATAACGTTAAAAGATGCTGATATAGAGACTCTGAATCCTCCCTAGAAAATTATAACCATAACCATTTTAATAAGCTAACCAGCACCATCTCAAAACACTTCAATTATTAAAAGAATTCTACTAATACTGTAGACCTCGCTAATCATATAAACTGCATATAATTTAAATTCATAGGAAACATTTTAATTAAATAAAATCTGCAAACTAAGTTAAATACTAGGAGTGACACACAGTTCTGCAAATTTGCTTTTTTGTGGTGACGAGGCTGAAGCCACCTTTTCCATTCTTATTTCAGGTGGCGAGAGGGAGAGACACCAAGGCATAGAGAAGCCAACCCCAGTGCCATGGCGCTCCCATGCAGCAGGCCCTACCAACTGAGCTCCTCCCCTTCACAGAGTACATGACTGAAAAGCTGAAATGGTCACTGCTAGGCTCTATCTGCTTCGTTCACTACTGCTACAGAGCTAATGCTGACTGACTACAGATATTCAGCTGGAGTCAATCTTCTGCTTTGAGGGTCATTTTAATATATTACGCTGTCTTTTTTTGTTTTTTCTTTTTTTAAAAAAGATGTATAAAGTGGCAACGTTTATTTGTGTTCTGTTTGTAGCTGTTTGGTCCATCAGAAATTCTCTCACTTCTGTCACAAGTGAGTGGTCATTCTAGGAGGCCAAAGGCCAACACCAGTGAAAAACTAAGCCTGGAAGAGAGAGTGTCTGCCATGTTTTCACATTACTTAACAAAGAAGCACAATACCCATCCCCGCAGACAGGTTATTATTTAAATAGAGCTCTAATCAAGCGTGACAAATTTTCCTAGCTACAAAGGAATTCTGGTCTAATTTCACATTAGTAATTTCTTTCATTGTTAACAAGGAGCTATGCCAGAAGAAGCTTACATTAACTATCTAGCCCGTAGACTGGTTCCCAGGTCTTTCCAGGCAGGAGAGAAAACTGGCATTTCAACACATCACCTATGTCTGAGCAAGCAGCACTCAGAGAAATGCTTTCCTGGTCAAATCAATCAAATTAAAACCCAGTTGTATCAAAACAAGTGATTAAAAAATAATAAGACCGGGTTTTTAATAACAGAAAACATAAACTTGAGACCCTAAACTGAGAAAATCCTAATGGAAGCAAATGATGAAATCCAAAAAATGTGGGGACCAGGAATAAGAAGTGAAACAACAAACTCTGAAGTGGAGTTTATTAAATCTGTAAGAAGGCAATACAGAGTAC
The DNA here is from genome assembly GCF_950295315.1 of Erinaceus europaeus. NCBI lineage: Eukaryota > Metazoa > Chordata > Mammalia > Eulipotyphla > Erinaceidae > Erinaceus > Erinaceus europaeus. The sequence continues at coordinate 10,052,373 of NC_080175.1, forward strand.
TGCTCATAGCCAGATTTATGTAATTGGGATGGTGTCAAAGACTGAGCATTTCAAAAGCCTGGAACTGATCAAAGCTGGCACCTAATTATTACCTCAGTTTCCCAAAACAGCTGTTTTCAAAGCAGGGTGGGGGGTTGGAGGTATGGAGGTGATATTTCTGAGGCATAGTACCTTAGAAAAACTCTTAACACCTCAAGTTATACAGATAAATAGGTGAATACACTTGGCAAAGAATGTACCAAAGGGGGGGGGGGGGAGCAAATAGAATATTCAAGTACACATCGAATCAAAGCAAATCTTTGGTAAAAATTAAGCCAATAGCCCAAGAAGCAGAAGGGGTGAGGGGAGTCAAAATTCACTTTGAGTTTTAAAAAATAAAACCAAGTAAATCATCTCTTTTAGCATTCTTATTTTATAGGTGAGGAAATTGAAAAACAGACAATAAGTAACTTCCCAATGTCCAATTAAAGTCAATAAGGAAAATATGCAAAGTTGATGAAGAGCATCTGCATGAAAATACAAGTTCTTTCATATTTGATGGACCACATATGTTCGTAACGCTAAACGCACTGCTGGCCCGACGACATTGCAGGGCGTTGTATCTAATCAGGTTAACAGGAGAGCCAAAGAGGAAGGCAATGCAGGCTTCCTGCTGCTAGAATACAAGCTCCTTGAGGACAGGGTGCCTAGAGCTAGGTCAATGTTCACAGAACGCACACGTGTTTCCCGAAATAGGTTCTAGAGACAACAGCACTGCCTGTCTGCTCTGCATTGTTCTCTTTGGGGGTGAGCGATGCGAACGACTTAAGAAAACTTGAGAGGGAGAATAAAACAAGTGGGTGTTTGAACACAAACTGTGAAAATACGGCATTTTCCTTCCACTTCCTCCTCCCCCTCAAAAGCAAGACTGCCAAAGTCTTGAACAAAATCTACTGATTGAAAATACAGGCATGGCAAATAGCTTGAGTCGCTCTCTTTGAAAGTCATAGCATAAGGAAGTTTTAATGAGACCTTCAGGAATCATTCCAGAGATAGCACTTTGCTTTCCCAGGTCTCAAAAAAAAAAAAAGATTAAAATGAAGTCACGGCTCTTAGGGCTTAGTGGATTAATGTTGGTTTATTTTATTATTTTACTATCATTGTTATTATTTTTACCTCTGGAGTGCTGGGTTGAAACTGTATATGGTCCCTGTTCAATTTTTAGTGGGCACAAGTCCATGTTCAAAAACCAACACACATGTGGGAACTATTCCTGAGAAGTTGGGGCTGTGTGGTCAGAACTGGGACCAGATTGGCAGTGAGGGTGCCAGAGGCCAGGACACAGGTGCAGAAGTCTTCAAATCTGCATGTGTTTGAGTCATACCTAACTCTCAGGACTCTGGCTGTTATCACTTTGCATGAGCGTTAAAAAGAAAGAAAAGGAAAAAAAAAAAAAAAACATCATCACCAACTTACATAGTAAAAAAAAAAAAATCAAGTTATAACATAACAGCATTAACGATTTTACATCCTATTATTAAATGCTGTATTATTTCCTTAAATCTCATGCCAGAAACAAACCAGACACCCATTAAAGTGAGAGACACAGGGAGTTCTCTTTCCAGATCCCATTCAGAGTGTTCTGGTTCAGGTCCCTCTGCCTTGCCTCCTCCCTCACAGGAAAAATAAAAAGGCATTTAATTTCCAGGTACTAGAGTAAGCAGAATATTAGTCTGACTTATCACACCTTTTTGCCTACCCTGACACCACAGGAAGACAAGCTGTCAATACTTGTCTTCACCATCCAGAGTGAAAAGTGTTCATGCGCTGTGGTTTCCTGGGACTTCTAAATCAGCTGGTCACCTTTATCGCTCAGAATGGTTTTTCTAAAAAGCACTTGGGAATCTGCTGACGAGACTCAGCACCGTGCACTATATTAAATATCTTCCTTGCAATACACTGGTGTGGCTCAAGTCTCCCTCTTACAGTACCACATGTACAGCTGCGCTGGAAAAGGAAGCTATTAAATATATTAAAAAAACTAAAAATATTACCCATAAAGATACCTCATCAAATATGTGGTCCTCACTTATCCACAAAGAGAGAAAATGCTGGGAATTTAATAACATCTGAAAAGGCACTTTGAATGCAATAACATCACAAGTCCTGTTGATAACATTTAAAAGCATTTCCCCACAAATAAAGGGTTTAATCAATTTTACATAGTGGTCCGTGGAGAATTTCTCAAGGCAAACTACAATATTAGAGTACTGCGTGAAGCCACACTTACTCTGGCTGTGATGTGCCCCCAAAGAAAAGTCATCCTCAGACTACTTAGGTGCAGTCGGGCCTAAGCCCTTGGAAAGCTTGTATTTCTCAAGTCTGTAATCATCATTCGGTAACGTGAAAAGGAGGGTTCTACGATACTGAAAGTTTTCATTTTAAAACTCTACAATAGAGGAAGTTGGCGACTTGGAACAAAATTATCTAGTAATTACCAGTTTTCAAATTTTCCAAGAAACTAAACACTGCCTTACAGGTATCTGCTTTATTCAAGTAATTGATATATAATCACTTTTAGATGTTTAATAGACTTTTTTTCTCAAGATATTCTCCTTTATTAGTTGAAGTATTTACTACTTTTCCTCTTGAAGCTCCAGTATTTTTTATATCTCTACTCTTCTCCCCCACATATACTAAACCTAAGGTAAAGATCTGATTAAAAAAAAAAGTTTTTAGTAAACTTAAAAACTCCAAGCTAGAGAGGCTTGCAGGAAAATACATACAAAAAAAAAAAGAGCAAGACAGCTGTTTCAAAATGTAAGAAATTAACATGAACCCCTCAAAAGTTCTCATTTTTTAAAAAGCTATTTGAAAAGGACAAATACACTTTAGTTTTAACTAAAATACATACCAATGCTATTTTTAAAAACTGAAGTCTTATATACTGAAGTCTTATAAATTCATCCTGCATTTTGTTCACTCGTTAATTCCATCAACCTTAATGTTCACTCAGACTAGAAATACTCCTGAGATGAGAGTATGCACATCTCTGAAGCAAGCTTTTTTTTTCAGTTTAACAAGTGCTACTCTACTGTTGATTTCTACTTTTTAATTAGAATGTATCGATCCTAAACTTGAAAGCTGTTATTACAAAAACCATGTTTTCACTGAAGATGGGATCATTTCACCCCAAGCATTTAATCTCTGGCTCCAATCTGACAGCATTTAACATGGTCTAAGCTTCAGAAGTGCAGAGCTACTTCTAAAGTAAAAACATCAGCTCTGAGAGACGAAGGAGGCCAAGGGCAAAGTCTGTGTGTTCAAGAGTGTGGATACTTGTACAACTTTGCAAACTTTTCTCTCTAGACAACTTCAAGATGTACCCATCCTGAAAAATAAGTAAGTTAGCCTCAAGGCCAACTCTGTTTATAAGGCCGAAATAAAAGTCGTTGCTAAATAGTTGTTTTATTTTTTCGGCAGCTTCAGTCCATCGCTAAGATATAATATAGGGAAATTTAATTTTTCTGATGCTCCACTTTCTGGAAAACTGGAATGCTTAAAACTCTTAACAATTTACTTGTGTATTATTTTTGTTGGTCAACACTGTGATTCGGCGCTCTTACATCAGTGAGACAAGTCGCTTAAAATCTAGTGTAAAACATTCCACTATTTCCCATGCTTATGTCTAATTGAAATGTGAGTAACGGTTCATTAATGACACCATTTAAAAGATTTTGTTTACAAGGGCTATTTTTACTTCGTATCCATGCAAATATGGTGCTTACAACTGGATCATATGTCTGCAAGGAAGAAAAAAAAAATTTGCAGTAGGTGCACAAATAATTCCCAAGAACAGAAAATCCACGGAAAATTAAGTCAAAGCTCCCCGCCCCATTCGAAAGAAATGGCATTAACTTACTCTGTTTTCCTTCTTTGTTTGTCCTCAAAGATGTCATTGAGATTGATTGCCACCTGCCCTAAAAACTTATCCAGCCCCACCAGGGACCGGTGCATGACTATGAGGAAGAGGATGTATTTCTCTGGATTCCCCTGCATTAGCAAGCCAGGGAGCTCAAAAGAGGCCTCCTCCTTCCAGACTGGCTCCAGGGTTTTCTCGGCTACTGAGGTGGAGTATTTTTCCTTGCCCAGCTGAATGATCGTGTAGGTGTCATTGGTGCCACTTTTGCCTTTGGGCTTCAGATCTTTGGCCTGGAGCACTGTGACCTGCACGTGGGTTGGAAACCACTTTGGGGCTTGTTCGGACAGCATCATTCTGCCACCTTTTCCTCTGCACCCAGCTCACCAGCGTGGGCAGCACTCCTCCAGGGTGTGTGTGTGTGTGTGTGTGTGTTTGGGGGTGCGGGAGGCTAATTTCTTAATCACTCCATCCTTGGGGCACTTAACGGGGACCGGTGATCTCTGAGCAGTTCAACAACTTCCTTGGGGCTGCTGTCAAATCGTCCGGGGCGGCTCCGGGGGTGGGAGGGTGGCGGTGCCCTTCCCTCTGGGGGCGCCCCGGGGCCCAGCATCACCTGGCTCCGTCGCGCTCCGGCCACCCCTGGGGACGGGCCCCGGGCGGCGGCGGGCGGCGGGCGGCTGCCGGGCCTGCGGGCGGGTGAGGCCTGGCGGCCCGGGCCCTGCGCAGAGGGCGGCCCCCGTCCCCGGGCCCCGCGGGCTGGAGCTCGCCGCCGCTCCTGCCGCCCGGGCCGCCCGCGTCCTCCGCCCCGCCTGCCCGCCGCCCGCCGGCCGGGCCCCGCCGCTCCTCGGACCTCGCTAATACGAACCGCCGGCGGCCGGCGCGGCCTCGCTCCCTCCGCTCGCCTCTCCCGCCTCCTCCTCCCCCGCGCTCGGCTCCTCCTCTCGGGCGGGGGCGGGGGCGGGGCGCCCGGGGCCGGTGGAGGGGACCCGGGGGGCTGGGGACGGGGCCGCCCGGGCGCCGGCGGGCCGCGGGACTGACCGCGGCTGCCGGGCAGAGGACGCGGGGCTCGGCCTGGCCCGGCGGGCGGCTCCCGGCACCGGGCGGCGGCGGCACTTCCGGGTTGGCCTGCACGTAGAGCTCGAGGACGCAGAGGGGCGGGGCCGGGCGGGGCCGCGGGGTCAGAGGTCAGCGCCTCCCCGGTTGCCGTGGCGACCGGAGGCGCTGCGGCGGGAGTTCCTGGCCGCGCGGCTGCGGCTGCTGCTGCGCCCTGACAACACCCGGGAGCGCGCGGGGAGCGCTGGGGGTCCCCTGGCCCCGCTTGAGAGGAGGACTCGGGCCTGTTCTGCAGGATCCAAAGAGGGACCGATGGACCCATCTTTGGAAACTGCCTTGGTTGTGTCGTAGATGCTCAGTGTCATCCATCAATGGTGGTAGGCTGAGTTCATTTCCCCCTTTCACCTTAAACACTCTTGCCCCCAAGTCACCTTTCCACTCTTTCCTTTTTTTTTTTTTTTTTTTGAATTTCTGTATTGGGGGATTCAGGGTTTACGGTCGACAGTAAAATACAACCGTTTGTATGTGCATAACATATCCCAGTTTTCCACATAACAGTTCAACGCCCACTAGGTCCTCCTCTGCCATCCTGTTCCAGCACCTGAGCCCTCCCCCCACCCCCCAGAGTCTTTTACTTTGGTGCAATACACCACCTTTAAAAATATGTATATCTGTTTGCTTATATTTATTTTATTGTTCTTATATTTGATAGGACAGAGAGAAAATGAGAGGAAAGGGGAAGGTAAAAAGGAAGAGGGACACATGCAGCCCTGTTCCAATGCTTATGAAGCTTCTGCCCACAGGTGGGAATCAGGGACTTGAACCAGGGCCCTGCACTATGAATCCACTACTCCAGGATGCGGTCATCTTTTCCTTTCTATTCGATAGGACAGAGAGAAGAAGGGGAGAAAAAGAGGGAGAGAGAAAGATAGACACCTGCAGACCTGCTTTGAGGGTGGTGGAAGGGGGGATTCTAACTGGATCTTTTTGCTTAACCGGGTGCACCACCGCCACCCCCCACCTCCTTTTTTTCTTCTTTTTAAGAGGGAAAGCTGCCAGTTGCTTAGAATGGAAGAGACAAGAAAGAGAAAAAGGAAAGCAGATAAAAGATTTCAAAATTAATAATTTCAATTAATAATTGACCATGGGCGACCCTGGGTTGAAGTCTCTAGTCTGTCATCTGTCTATATGACCTTGATCAGGTCATTTCTTCGGAGTATTTTTCCACCAGTGAAAAGTTCCAACTTATCTAAGACCCCAAGGACACTCTATAGACTCAAGATCTAAAGGGAACCCTCCCTTCACCCCCCAATACATACACTTGGTAGACTATTTGACTGCAGAAACTGACCACAGCCACACCACTAATCCTGTTCTTTCAAGGATAAAAAAGGTGACAACATGCTTCACCAAGGGTCCCCTCTTCCTTGTGAGCAAGTTCTGGTGGGCACTAGCACTGTTGGAACAGAAAGTGTTTCTTCAGAGGAGAAAACAAAGTTATGCTAATACTAGTATTTTTCCAGACTGGCCTGATCTGGTGGGAAAGTTTGAGTAATGACTGAAGAATGGGATTCCTGGCTTGATGTCCTGGCTCTTCCAGATAGTCCATGAAAAGTTGGTGATGGCAACACTTCCTGAGGCAAGGAACTTAAATGGGGGGCTGGAGGAGGCTAGATTTCTAGTCCATAAATTGTTGATAATGTAGCAATTAAAGAGTTGGGGTAGATATTATGAGATAAAACATGTACATTTTCAAGTTTGGTGGATTATTGAATTCAGAATCTGCCTTTGCCCCACCCCCACCTCCTACTTTCTCTCCGTTGCAAGATACTGGTGTCTCCTCCTTTTACTGTGTTTATCTGTGTCCATGCTCTTTCTTCCCAAGGAAACCCTAAGCTCTGTGGACCACCAGTATTCCAGGAATTATCCCTTCATAGTGTTTAGCTTGCAGTAGGGGCTTGACTATTAAATGACTGAATGCCTCTAGTCCCTTTACAAGACTCATTTTGAAAGTAGAACAATAGAATGGTGTGCACTTCATTTTTAAAATTAGCCGCATAAGTGCGAGACGGTGCTTGCTGTTTTCAGGCACAGCTTAAAACCTCCATTTGAGGAGGACATTACGTTCTCCATGTTGTCTGTCTGTCTTTATGGGTTCAGGATACGAGCTGCAACACTTAAAATTCTAACGAACAAAGATCTTCTCACTAAATGTTATTTGAAAGGAATGAAGTAAAGTCTGATGTGTATTTGTGTCAAAAGAGAAAGCAGAGAGTTGCAAAGCCTTAGTGGGGGAGAGGATAACGTTATATGTTATTTTAATCTTAAGAAAGAAGATACCTCTCTGACTCTACAGGAAACCAACACAAACCCGAAAGACCACCCAGATCCTAGCGCATTCTCAGGGGCTCAGTGATACTCGATATTGTCTATAGGTTTCCCCTCATTTATCAGAAACTTCAAAAATGCTGGTGCTGCTCATATACAGTGGCAGGTAAAGTTCTCCATGAAGTAGCCACTGCATGGAGAGATGGTGAACTAATTTGATACCAACATCTTCAGGGAGCCAAAGGACACATGGATATTAAATGATTGCCGAGCTAGATGGCATGTGAAATGGAAATAATCTGGTTTTTGGTCATTCTAGTAAAAGTTTACTATACACTGTTACCAGGGAAGGGGGTGGGTGCATGCTCTTTTTATCTGTGAGAAACAGCCGATGTGGACCAGAGACATAGTCCACTGGGTAGGGCGAGTGACATGTCATGTGTGCAGCTCAGACTAGAACCCTGACACCACATAGGAGTACTGTGAAACTGGCAGAGCCCCCCTCTTGAAAAAACATACCAGAAGCAGTGAAATTGTACATAATTGGGGCCCTGACTCTAGAAAACAAAACAGAAAAAGAGCAAGAAAGTTAAAAGAGAAATGGAAAGAGAAAAAGAAGAACCAATAAATGAACGGAAGAATATATGAAAAAGGCCCTATGTGGAAAACAATATAATTGTCTTCCTATGTGTACAGATAGCATCTGTGTACAGGTGTCAAGTTTAAAGAAAGATGTCCTTACAGACTTTTACAGAGCCTTGGAATCGTCTGTGTTGGAATGTCAACCAGGATCTCCAGGGAGAAATAATATGGCACCTGTACTTCACACACACACTCACACACACACACACACACACACACACACACGCACACTCACACACATGCTCACACATACACACACACGCACGCACACACTCGCACTCACACACACACACACACACACTCACACATACTCACACACGCACGCACACACACACAGGCACGCACACTCACACACATGCTCACACATACTCACACACACACGCACGCACACACTCACACACACACATACACACACACATACACTCACACATACTCACACACACACACACACACGCACGCACACACTCGCACTCACACACACACACACTCACACACACACACACTACCATGAAAGCAAATTTAATTAAGTTCAGAATTTGTAGAAACTCCATATCTCTATTAGATGTTGCAATAAACAATAGGCAATTAATTACAACAGTGGATGTGTATTTCTTAAGAGCTTAAATTGTTTGGTAAGCTTTATTAATGATTACAAACTTGTTTACAAGTATCATTTCATTCATCTCTGATATATAGCCAGGGTAGAAGTTGGCAGCAGTAGTTCACAGCAACATAACAACATACTCTGACACAATTTAGGGAATCCTCTAAAGACCAGAACTGAACAACTGGAATTACCAACATCTCTTCCTGTAGCACCTGTGTTACTTTTGAGTTTTCCCCAGACCTGGCTTGAGCCAAATTATTTACTTTTACTATCTGGCAAGATCAAAAGTTATGACTTAATGTTTGTAGGCTAGGCTAGGGAAATAGTGTGTTTTTGCCCCAGAGGGAGCATACCCACAGTCCTCAAAATGAGCTAAATACAATCCAGAACTTCAGTGTAAAAATGAAGTGATTTCTTTCAAGAATTTTATTATTATTATTATTTGTATTAAGAGTGAAAATATCAGTTGGGTCAAGTACACGACTAAGTCATAGCAAAAACTAAGGTAGTTACATAAAGTCTGGGATCAAAATGGTTCTATTAAAATACACACAGCCCCATCTATAGAGTATTAAAGTTCTAAAAGTTATTTTTACAATTTTTTAGATAAAAAAAATGAACAGTAATTTTTAAAGAGAATAAGAATTTCAAGCATGAGGGTAATGGACCAGAACTGAAGAGGGTTCTTGAAAAAACTTTTCCATGACTAGTGATAAGCCCAGAAACATTTGATATGATTCCAATATCAAGCTTCGAAGAAAACATATCTTCAAGAAGGAAAAGATTGAAATTTCCCTCAAATAGTTCCAATGTCTGCTGCAGTCAATACCAACAGTTTGATCAGAAAGTAAAATGATAAGTAATGATTTTTCAGAGATGGAGGGTTTCACAGATGACAATAATTACTACATTCTACACCCCTAAGTCAAGTCCCCCAAGGAGCTTTCAAGTATCATGAAAGGCTTTTTCTGCCCTTTGTATATCCTCATCTCTGAGAACACAACCTGCAAATATATTGTTACACAATTATATTCTCCTAGCATTCAGATAGCCTGCTGGATCAAAAGTGTTACTGCTCCCATGTATGTATGTATGTATGTATGTATGTATGTGTGTGTATGTATGTGTGTATGCTTATTTTTAATGCCACCAGGGTTATTGCTAAGGCTCGGTACTGGCACTATGAATCCACAGCTCCTAGTAGCCATATTTTTTTTCTTTCTTTCTCTTTCTTTTTTCATTCTTTTTTTTTTTATTTGAAGGGACAGAGAGAAAATGAGAGAGAAGGGAAGATAGGGAGAGAGAAAGATATACACCTGCAGATATGTTTCACCGCTTTTGAAGTATCCTCCCTGCAGGTGGGGAGTAGGGGCTCAAACCCGGATCCTTGGGCATGGTGCTATCTGTGCTTAACTGAGTGTGCCACTGCCTGGCCCCCTTCCTACATAATTTATATAATAGATATTAATTACTGTCCAGGTGAGGGTTCAGAGACATAAGGACAACATAAGAAAACTTTTCCAAAGTATCACAACCTTCAAACTTCAGATCACACACACACACACACACACACTTTGAATATATATATATATTGCATAGATATATGGCAAAGCTCCAGAATTGTGGTGTTGTATACGCATAACTAGATATAATTATGTCAAAATTAGATATACATAAAATAAGATACATCCTGTCCAAAAAAATTAAAACTGAATTTTACAAGTCAATTTAAAATTATAATATCAATAAACTGGTAGCATGTGGGTTACTGGGGTGATTGCTCTGTTACATCGGTGGGCTGATGATTCATTGCCTCCTGGGATTGGGCTGTGTGTGGACCAGTCTTGTGATGCAAAGAAGCAGCAATGTGGTTGCTCATAGAGTATAAAGAGCTCTAGTCAGCAGACGCAGTCTTAATCCCAGATCCATTTCTTATTGGCTACATAGCTTTTAAGGAAGTATTTTTTCTGCTTTGGGTCTCTGTTTCTTTGTCTGTGAAATAAGAGCTGATATTGGAAATCACTAAAGCATTCCCTAGCATTAAATATTTCTGAGTATTATATGCACAGCACAAAAAAAAAAAAAAGCAAACTGCATTCTAATTATCTAATTGAATTTGGTCAATACACCAAAAACAGATTCCCATTTAATGGAATTCATTAATTAAGAATACTTTAATTCAAAAAAAAATCTTCAAGATGTCCTGAGAGTTCTCTCTCCAATTAACAATGATCATCACAGGAAGAAAGTAAATAAAACTTTTATTAACAAGTGCTGAATGAGGAAATCGACACTAGGAGTCCAAGACAGGGAAGAAAATTACCTATAAATACAAGTAGTTTTGAAAAGCCCCAGATTTCTATGAAAGCAATAAATAATCGCTTCTTTTCTGATTCCTTTTTGCCTTTTTAAAGTATAAATACATCCTGAGGAGGACTCAACGTCGTGAAGCCAAATACGTATTTGCACACAAGGTTGTTTATTGTCTATGTGTCTTTTAATTTCCCTTTCCTGGTGTCATACTATTAAATGGTGCTATTTTTGTTCCCTCAACAAAATCAACATGTGTTAATGCATAAAATGTGAATTGATTTACTGTAACTGTTACATGGTTCGGGGTCAGATGAATAAGCCAATTCAATCTTTCCTTCCTAAGCACCTTTAAATTGTTTCCAGTTTTTCTCTGATGTAAACATCGTTGCACAGACATTACTATCTGTCTCCCAAACACATGTGTGAGGACTACTCAGAGGAGCAAAGTCGTGTCTCATGTGGTCAGAGGATGATGAAATTATCTGAGTTTGTGAATGAGAGAACTCAGTCTTGAGTCTGCAACAAAGTTTGAGAATTTGAAATCTTTCTGGTCTTTGAACCCAGAAGAGTGGAGCTTCCTCTTCTAGAATTCTCAGTCCTTTATAGATACTAATAAATAATGAATAGCATAGGACATATTGCACATATAGTAAATACAGTATACATTACTATATATACATTATTATGTATGTTAACATGTATCGCCTATCTCAAATGCTATATTGGATAGGGTATAACAGACAATAGGTTGTGATGTGGCATAATATTATAATGTGTGATTGGTTACTATATAAAATATATTGAAACTAAATAATAACATGTAGGGTTACTGAAAGCAGGTTATTGGTATTGGAAGGTTTTGTGAGCACTTACATCATATATTTTCAAGCATCAGTCCTCACATCAATATGAGTCTCTGCAACCTTCCAAAACATTGTGATTTGTATGGATTTGTGTGGAGGGTGACAAGGAAGGGCCAAAGGAATGTTTATCGGCGCTACATACACATCATCTTTATACTTTGTAGATATATGTTGATATGTTTTCATATTCAGATAAAATACAAGATTGAGTTGTTTTGGTTTTGTTTTGTCTTTACTATGATTTCACAGCTCTGGATTCCATGTGTTATTCCTTCCTTCCTTCATCCCTTCCTTCCTTCTTTCCTTCTTTCCTTCCTTCCTTCATCTCTTTCTTTTTTCCTTTCTTTCTCCTTCTTTCCTTTCTTTCTTTTGTGATAGAAACAGAGACAGAGAAATACACCACAGCACCAAAGTTTCCTCCAATTTGGTGTGGAGTAAGCTTGAATCTGGGTCATACACACACAGAGGATCTTTTTAAACAAATAATAAGGGCTTAGAATTACTGTATTTCTGGAACTGATACACACATTCATTTGGAGACCATTAAGCTTCTGAACAGCTGGCAGTAGCACACTTGATGAAGCTAGTTTTCTCTAAGTGAAGTCGAGTGCTCTCTCCCTTTCTCCTTATTCCATCTATATTAAACAAAAGGGAAGAGTTTTTCGTGTACTTGATATATTTCATGTGCTTGGTAAAACAAAAAACAACCTAAAAACCCAGAGGGCTGGTATTTTGAGCCATAAATCTAATTCTTTTTTCCAGGGTCAAATTTTAAGCCATTTTCCTTAAGCCTGAAGTAGTTTTCAACCAACCTGAATAATGTTTTTAGAACATTTGAAGATCAGATAATAAAGCTATTTTTGGCTTACAACTGAGCACATATCTTGCACATGTCTGGAGTAGGTCACTTCCAGAGCATTTATAGGTTATGAAGTGGGGAAAGTTTACCGCCTATCTGTATTACAACTAGTTTCTAGTTGCTGGAATAATTGGTGGTGATCCACAGAGTCAAAACCAAACATTGTAGATCTGAAAGCTTGGCCTTGTAGATCTGAAAGAAATACCTGTTTTCTGGAAGCTTTGTAGTATAGTGGCAGGAGTATACTGTTGCTACGATGAGACCTCCAACCAATCAAAGGTGCCTGTGACCTTGAGTTGTTCCAATTCTTCGTCAGCAGTAGAGCAGTTTGAAAACTTCTTCTGTCTTCAAGCTTGGGTCTCTGGTTATTCAGAACAACTCCCCAGTAGACTCACATCAACGACAACTGTGTGTTACTGGAGCTGTTTACACAGGAAGATAAGTTATATGAGCTACGTAATTTATGTTACAACTATGCTTTTAGAACCTGAGTTCTAAACATTAGTTTTTCAAAAAACAAAACGTCCTCTTCAAAATCTTGATGGGCATTATATAAATGTCTAAGATAAAGCTTTGCCTTAATCACCTTGATCATACCTAGGCTTTTTGTTTTCTTTCTCTAAGTACACATAGACTTTGGAAAGGAAAGGAGACAGTCTTGTAAAAGTCAAATCTGGTATGCCCGGGCCCCTCAGAATCAAGAACTTTCAACATTTTATACAGCATAATTTTCTCCTAGTCCTTTGGATAAAAGTGCTCATTTGGCTGTTACTGAAAGGCCAGGTTTTGCCCCTTATACACTACTTATGCGGCCTTAGACAGATTATGCAAACTCTCTAAACTTAGAGCTATTCCTGTGCAAAATGGGCCGCCAGAGAGGTCTGGTACCACACTACCACAGAAGGTACCTGTTATTATTGAGTTGGTAATGTGATTCCATTTCTCTTTTGAAAAGTGTCCTTTTCTCTGAAGGCAATGGGTAGGTGATACAGGTGTTCTGGATTGTTCTTCACCAAGTAAGGATTCAGGTCTTTAGCTGCCGCCCCTCAGCCCCAGCCAGTGAGGGCAGACGACTGAAGCACTGATAGTCAGGCCAAGCCCATCATTACTAGACATTGCTTCTGATCCAAAATTAAAATAACCTTCTAATCAAATTTCAAACCTTCCTTTAAAACGTGATAAGAATTTCTGGATGGGGAGATACCATAATGTTTAGGTATGAGTTTCATGCCTGAGGCGCCAATGTCTCAGGTTCAATCCCCAGTCAAAGCTGAGCAGTGTTTGGTAAAATGAATAAATAAAAATGTAGTAACAATTTTTAGGTAATTATTTGTAACAATTTTATAATAACCAATTGAATTCTTGAGTTGCAAAATAAATTACACATATTTATTAATTTATTTAAACCAGTGCCCTCTTCCACTCTGGCTTGTGGTGGTGTGGAGGATTGAACCTGGGACCTCCAGGGCCTAAGGCATGAAAACCTTTTACAGAACCATTATGTTATCTCCCCCAACCTTTCTAATACTTTCTGTCTATAAAAAATGGCTCATTTAGAATCTTAATACATAATATACCAGATCATAGTAATATACTTTATTGTCACTTAAGAGAGAATTATGATGAATTTAAAAATCAAAAGTGTGATATCTACTCTTATAGTCAATGACATAAACATTCTATGATTAATCAACATTTTTCTGACAGCTAGGTTCAACTCTCATTTTAAGCATGCTTATTTTTTTTTTATTTAAGAAAGGATTAATGAACAAAACCATAAGGTAGGAGGGGTACAACTCCACACAATTCCCACCACCCCATCTCCATAACCCACCCCCTCCCCTGATAGCTTTCCCATTCTCTATCCCTCTGGGAGCATGGACCCAGGGTCATTGTGGGTTGCAGAAGGTAGAAGGTCTGGCTTCTGTAATTGCTTCCCTGCTGAACATGGGCGTTGACTGGTTGGTCCATACTCCCAGTCTGCCTCTCTCTTTCCCTTTCAGTCTCTGGGGAAACTGAGCTCCAGGACACATTGGTGGGGTCTTCAATCCAGGGAAGCCTGACCAGCATCCTGGTGACATCTGGAACCCGAGTAATGAAGCTGAAGGGTTGTCATTCCACTCGTGAAGTCTCTGGACACAGTCTGAGGTGAAGCATGTTGAGGTGGCAATCGTTGCGTTGGTTAGGTTGTGATCGATGGATGCAATATTACTTGGTATGGATTGGGAGATGCATACGGGAAAGTAGGCCCTATCCAAGGGTTCCAGGACTGGGGGAAGTAGAGGCTCTATAGTGGAGATGTGAGGTTCCTGCTGTCTTAGGGTTCAAAAAGACAATCGATAGTTAATGTTATCATCACATTATTTGTTAATTGGGTTAACTTTGAAAAGTCCTTTTGTTATGGTTTGCTGTACAGTATCCAGTATCTTGTATATAGCTGTGCTATTGGATGCTTAAGCATGCTTATATCTATTTTTAATAATGCTAATATTATCTACCATTCGGTGAGTGTACACTTCTCACTAATTTTTTTCCCACCTTGGCATAGAGAACCCAACCAGGCCCATAGCACAAGTTTTTTTTTTTAATTTTTATTTATTTATCTATTTATTCCTTTTGGTGCCCTTGTTGTTTTGTTGTTGTAGTTATTATTGATGTCATTGTTGTTGGATAGGACAGAGAGAAATGGAGAGAGGAGGGGAAGACAGAGAGCGGGAGAGAAAGCCAGACACCTGCAGACCTGCTTCACAGCCTATGAAGTGACTCCCTTGCAGGTGGGGAGCCGGGGGCTCGAACCGGGATCCTTCCGCTAGTCCTTGTGCTTAGTGCCACCTGCGCTTAACCCGCTGCGCTACCGCCCGACTCCCAGCACAAGTTTTTATAAACTTCCACATCCTACCTTCACTTTCTAAGCCACACCTATACCTGCTACCATTCCCATTTTTCTGTGCAACATCTATTTCCTTCCCCAATAGTATGGGAATCATGTGCTTGGGGAACATGTGTTCTGGTATGGTGCAGCACTGTCTGTATTCTCCCAGGTACTTCCTGTTAATTTCCTGGCCTCAACAAGATCAAGTTACCATCCACACAGATATCACCACTGGTTTTCCTGTTCTATCATATAGAAGGAAAGAAGCTCATGCACTGGGGTCTTCCTTGCTGGAGTTGCCCACATCAGGACATAGCAGGCAGCTCAGAAACCAAATCCTTCACAGCCTTTGAACAACTCTTGTACTTCAATTGGCTTTAAAGCATTATCACAGCATCCTTGATGCAATCCCAGTGCCTAACATTGCTTTAGTGAAAGTGCAGAGACAAGCAGGAAACAATTGATCTGTTTGTAAGTGATGGTACACTCAGGGAAACCTGAGCTGTGTTCCACATCTATAAGCCACAGAGGATTGAAATATTATCCTGAAGTTCATGCGCTGAAAATCAGCCACTTTTTGGGCCGGGTGGTGGGGGTGGGGTGGGGTGTAGGGAAGATAGCATAATGGTTATACAAGAGACTCTCTTGGTTGAGGCTCAGAGTCCCCAGGTTCAACAGCACCACTACAATTCAGAGCTGAGCAGTGCTTCAATGTCTTCTCTCTCTCTTTCTGTGTCTATTTCTCAATAAAAATTTTAAAAAGTATTTTAAAAAGAAAGAAAAATAGCCACATTTGACATCACTAAACACTCCTCCCTGGCCCCCCATGCCACCCCCCACCCCCTTCCCTCACCACTTTAATCACCAAATGACAAAATGTTGGCAGTCTGTCTCTGTGAGGCAAAGTAGGCTTTTCCTTTCGGGGACCATGACTCCCACACTAACTCAGCCTGCCAGTTATGCTGATTAGACATTTTTGGGGGGAGAGTAAAGCACAACCATGTATCTAAAACCATTTTGGAAATTGTAAGGAATTTTACACAGTCAAGAATCTTGCCATCCCCCCCCCCCCCCGTTCTTCTCTGTTAAATGTACAGCATTCACACTTCTCCCTGTAGAATCAATGATGCTTAAAATGATGAGTTAATCTCCCTTTGTTTTTTTTTTCTTTGATCTTTGCCATTTTAATTATTATGTGCTGTGTTGAGCTGAGGCTTGAATTGACTGATTGACTGATTTTAGGACTCTTAGAGCTTCCTTACAGGCCCTTTATTACCGCTCTGTTGAAACTGGTGTTTTCTTCCAATTGCTGCTAGGGTCCAATACACAAATGCAATGCTAGTTAAGTCCCCTGTTTTCTCATTCCGTTTAATGCTCTGGGACATGTGGGTGCAGAGACCTGTGCTTGAATCTTGGCAGTGACCATAAGCCCAGGACTGTGGCGGCTCCAGTGGTCACTAGGTTGCTGTTGGCAGAGTTTCAGTCTTTATTGGGACAACTTTGTGCAGTGCCCTGTGACTAATGCCAGTACAACCCTTAGAAACTCAGTTCCATTTCATATCGCACCAAAGTAAAAGACTCTGGTGTGGGTGTGGGGGGGTGGGTGGGGGGAGAATACAGGTCCAAGAAGGATGACAGAGGACCTAGTGGGGATTGTATTGTTATATGCAAAACTGAGAAATGTTATGCATGTACAAACTATTGTATTTACTGTCGAATATAAAACAATAATCCCTCAATAAAGAAAAAAATTTTTTAAAGGAGTTCAGATCCATTTCTCTCTGTGTGTATGTCTCTTTCTGCATCTCTCTCAAAAAATTAAATAAAACTAAAAAAAAAAAAACAAAAAAAAAAACCTCAGTTCCAACCCAGGGAGAAGGATATGAAGCTGAGAGTCAGTATCTCCATACAAAAATATTATGTCAAATCTTTGTTCTTCAGTTAAGACCAAAGCCTTCTCTTCATAATGATGCTTTGGTCAGGGACTGTGGTGTGGCCACATGCTTGAAAGAGGTGTGATAATGTACTTCTAAAACATTTATAGTCTTTTAAACAAGGCTACCTCAAAAATAAAGAGTAGTATTTTATTAGTGATTTAATAAAGATCTGCAGGATTGTAGGATAAGAGTGGTACAATTTCATACAGTTTCCACCACCAAAGTTTCATATCCCCTTCCCTCTACTGGAAGGGTCCCTAATCTTTATCCCTCTGGGAGTCTGGACCAAAGATTTTTATGGGGTGAAGAAGGTAGAAGGTCTGGATTCTGTAGTTGCTTCTCCACTGGACATGGGCACTGGTAGGTCAATCCATACCCCCAGCCTGTTTCTATCTTTCCCAACTGGGGTAGGGCTCTGGAGAGGTGGGGTACCAGGACACATTGGTGAGGTCGTCTGCCCAGGGAAGTCAGGTTGGTGTCATGGTAGCATCTGCAGCTTGGTGGTTGAAAAGCATTAACATATAAAGCAGAACAAATTGTTTAATAATCAGGAACCGAAAGGTAAGAATATAGCAGATGAGATTTGGGGTCTTTATGTTAGAAGAAGCCAGGGAGTATATTTGACATATATACTAAGGAGCCCATGATGTTACTAATTTTTGCCTGAACCCCACAGGTAACATTCAAGTGGGTTAAAAGTATTGTCTGGAAAGGTAATGTCAGGGTTGGGACTAAGACTAGAAAACTGGATCAGGGCAGAGAGTGGTTCCCAAATATAGGAAGAGTAGATAAATACCATTAACTGTAAACCCCATCAATCTGAACTAGGGCCCATGTCTATTCATATCTAGCATAGGAGCCTGTGTAACCTCTGCATCCCTGTTGGTCTAAGGTCACTTTCCATGGTCATAGTTAGGAACATTTTAGCTTGTACTCATTTCAGGACCAGTCTTCCTCGAGTGGCAGACTATGCTGACCCAGCCTCCCTTTGGGATATGGGACAGTATCCACCATTGTTGATCTCCATTGAGGGAAAGGTCCTGTAGAGGCCCACAAGGGCATTTATGATGTTGTTCCTGATGGAAGTGACCAGTGATGGTGGAGAGAGGGATTTGATAGAGGTCTAGGCCCATCCTATCTAAGTGGGAATCCCAGGATTCCCTGACTAGGCCTCCAGATGATGGGATGGTCTGGTAGTGACCAAAAGGGCCATCATTAAATTGTGCTAGTCTCTTGCCCTTATCCAGCTTTTGTAGTCCTTACTTTTATCTGATAGAGTTAGAGTTTGAGTGATTGAGGAAAATGAAATAGGAAGTAGGTGAGGAGGTTATATAGGCCTAATTAGAAAATAGCCGATTAAGTGCTTTATGGTGTCTTTTTTTTTTTTTAGGTCTTTCTACTTGCTTATTGCACTTTTTTGAGTCACTGGAGACCATTGCAAACCATTACCAAAAAGTGTCATTTAAAAACAAAATGCCACGTCAGAAAACTCGCAAGGCTTGTTGTGTGACACCTACTGTACTGCCACATTTGGTGTGTTATAGTTTGGTGCCATTGCAAGTTGAGTAATGGAAACATAATTTGATATAATTTATTTATTTAGTGCATTTCAATATGTTTAAAATGTGTTTTCTATACAACCATTTCTCCCAACAGTACATTTGTTATGTAAGGTAAACTAATTGCATCTTTAAAATTTATGATCTCTAAGAGAATTCTAATTCAACAGCCCTAGCGAGGGACTTGGAACTTGGATTTCAGGCATAAATATCTGTGTCCTGGAATTTTTCTCCACCTTGGTGATATATATCACCATTCCAGTGACATATATGTGTGTGACATATACATAACACATATATTTAATGAGAAAAAATATATGCTCCCCAACTGCAAGGAGGTTGTTTCACAAGCGGTGAAGCAGGTATGCATGTATCTTTCTCTCCTCTCTGTTTTCCCCTCCTCTCTCCATTTCTCTCTATCCTATCCAAAAAAAAAATATATATGCTTATGATATATATGCAATATATAGCATAATATGTATCCTCACTAAGTGTTTAATATTGTGTAGTATATTTAATGTGTTATATGTGTTATGCTACAATATTCCACTACTACAGTATATATTTACTATTGTAGTAAGTACACACAACTATATGTAACATCACACATATAGAATATAGTTATTCTTATTTTATTGCATCATAATCTCATTTCTATATCACAAATATTACATGATTTAATTATTATAGTATACAGGCTTCATATAATTAATATATATATATATATATATATATATAAAATTTTACATGTATCCATATAATTTCTTGGTTTTTTTGACTGCAGAACCGCTTGACTCAAAGCAACCAATTTTTTTAGGATGGCTTTACTGTACTGATACATGTGCCACAAAATTGGAGACATGAGGGGAGTCGGGCTGTAGTGCAGCGGGTTAAGCGCAGGTGGCACAAAGCACAAGGACCGGCATAAGGATCCCGGTTCGAACCCCAGCTCCCCACCTCCAGGGGAGTTGCTTCACAGGCGGTGAAGCAGGTCTGCAGGTGTCTATCTTTCTCTCCTCCTCTCTGTCTTCCCCTCCTCTCTCCATTTCTCTCTGTCCTATCCAACAACGACAACAACAACAATAATAACTACAACAATAAAACAACAAGGGCAACAAAAGGGAATAAATAAATAAAATAAAATATTTAAAAAAATAATAATAAAAAAAATTGGAGACATGAAACTTCATGAATACTTAAGCATGCAGGCAGCATGGACTAGGTGTCCTGGAGACCACAGGTAGAGCATGTATGTATTCGGTGGGGAGGAAGGGGCTTGTTATTACTCCTGCAGGAATTCATGTGTTGCTCCAGCGAGCCACTAGTGAAGTGTCTTCCTGGTCATCCTCCTTCAACCCTTCCCTAGTAGTAGATGTGCAACTGTCTACTACTACTTACGGATCTTCTATCTTGTCTCTGGCCCATGGCTCTTAAGTGAACTCTCTCCTCCCCGTGATTTAAGTCCCATGATTGATGGGGACTCTCACTGATGCAGCTTGTAGTGGATTGACACAGGTTTCATCCAATAGTGCCAGCTCCCTTCCCTGTGGCTGTGGAAGGGTGGAGGGAGAAAGCTGGAACCCTACTGTCTGCAGGAGTTTCTCTCTTATTAGAGATGTAGGTGGAGCTAATGAACTTGGATGGTCTTCTGTAGGCAGATACGATGACTGACATAGAAAACATACTGAAACACAGACGTGGAAGACTTTTTGATGTGGTTCAAATTTCAGGGTCAAGCTTCATTTAGAAACAAAAATGCCTTCTACTTTTCAGTTTAAGTGAAATGAAGTGTTCAGAATCACTAAATGTGAGCTTTTGTAACAGATGTTGTACGGAGATGCACGTTATGAATATTCCAAGTATTTCCTTCCATGTTATATCAATGTTCATAAATTTTTTTCTTTAAATTGGTGGGGTAATAATGACTAAAAATTATAATTGCTAATATTCTTCAGAGTAGAAGTCTTTTCAAATCACCTTCCAGTATTAATACCTATTTTAAAAAAAGAAAAAAAAACAAACCTGAGTTGCATTTGGAATTTCCAGCATTCTTCTGTTTGTCATGCAAATATTCATTTCTGCTCTTTTTATGATAATATGAAATAGAGTAGTTTCTCATAGTAACATTGTAAATCATTTGCTTTCTATTACATGCAGCTGGATTTGTTACTGTAATGATTTTCTGAGTGTGGATTGCAGAATACAGAAGATGCAATGTGATATTCCTTTACTCAAATTTATATGCAATTATTGTTTGCTCAAAAATAATGAGACAATTTGAAAGTATACTAACTGATAGTAATAACATTTCTCTTAATATGTATCTACATTGGAGGGGAATTTAATTTCTAAAAGATGACACACCATCTCTTTTTGTTATATAGACTGGAGTTTTCATCTCACTGAAAATTCAGAGTCAAAATCAAAACCAGCTGAGGTTGTTACTCGGGTGCCTTCCTTCAGCTTACTCAAAAGAATAGAGGATGGACGGTAAGAATTAAGTAAACCACAAATTATTTCGGAGTGTCTGGTTTGTATTATAAATAAATTTTTCACTGCTGGTTGTTTTTCAAAAATATTGCCTGTATTTTTGATATTCATTCCTGTGATCTAATGTAAACTATGTCCTACCAGTTTAATGTATTGTTTGTTCAGGATTACATTTTTTTATTACACTCATCTGTTATAAATATTTCTCACTCTGATTTTTTTGGAAATCCCCCAAAACAGCAATTGTTTGTAAGACCAGTCATGGAAAATGTTATTAAGATAACTAACCCCCTTGGTATTGGCACATGCTAATTTCACACCTTGAATTGAACCAAACCACGTCAGCAATAAAATATTTACTTGTAGAAGCTGAATTAAGGATGATTTACTGAAGGTAACAACAAAGAAAGCAGAGTGTCATTCTAGCATTAAAATTTCCCTTTTTGTTGATTTGGATTAGAGTTTCAAATAGCAATGTGATGGCAAATTTGCATTGCTTTCTGATCCACAGAAATGGTTGATATTTAGTTTTGAAGTAAACTGTTATCTTTTTAATATATATTTGCTTAGGGGGATAAATTTATATGATATTGCCACAGTGATAAAGATATTATCATCAACATATGTACTGATAGAACAGTACAATAGCGAAGAATATTAGTGATCGTCTGCTGTACACCTGTGTTAGGAGAGTTTAGCTTTTACTGCAGACTTCTGTATTATTCTCATTTTCCCAGTGGTTCTTGTGAATCAATTCAATGGGGCAAAATTTTATAAGAGGGAGTATAACAGTGAACACTGCATAGGAATGGCCTTTAGAAGCAGAAATGGATGGAAAAGATAATCCTCTTTGAGCAGGACTTAGTGTTGGAAGGACAGGCATGATGCTGACTTTGCCCAGAAAACAAGTTATTTTACTCAATCTCAGTGTTGCTGAACACCAGACAGAAATCATTCTTGGTTTTAGTGCTACATGATACAAGGATAAGCAATTATAAGGATTTCAGTACTAAACTTGGAGTGGTATATTCATCCAACCAATACTGAATGAAGTGATTGCTTAAAAAAAGGCGGGGGTGGTCAGGCGGTAGTGCCACGGGTTAAGTGCATGTGGCACAAAGTGCAAGGACCAGCGTAAGGATCCCGGTTTGAGCCCCTGGGAGTAGCAGGGGAGTAGCTTCACAGGCGGTTAAGCAGGTCTGCAGGTGTCTCTCTTTCTCTCCCCCTCTCTGTCTTCCCTTCCTCTCTCCATTTCTCTCTGTCCTATCTAACAACAAATGACATCAACAACAATAATAACCACAACAAGGCTACAAGAAGGGCAACAATGGTGGGGGGGATGGCCTCCAGGAGCAGTGGATTCATGGTGCAGGCCCTGAGCCCCAGCAATAACTGTGGAGGCAAAAAGAAAAAAGCAAAGCCATTTCACGTATATTCTCCACTTCTCCACTTCAGTGTGACCTTGAAATAAAGAAATCATCTAGGCAGTAGATAGCATAATGGTTTTATGCAAGGACTCTCTCATGCCTAAGACTCCAAAGCCCCAGGTTCAATGCTCCCATACCACCATAAGCCAGAACTGAGCAGTGCTCTGGTCTCTCTCTCCCTTTCACTCACTCTCTCTCTCTCTGTATTACTACATCTGTATCTCATTCTCATTAAAATACAATAAATGATAGATTAATATACTTTTTGATGTACTAAGAGAGAGAAAGAAGAGAGGAGGGAGGGGAGAGAGACACACACACACACACAGATTGAGAGAGAGAACACCAGAGTATCACTCATCTCTGACATAAAGTGGTGTTGGGAATTGAACTTTTTAAAAAAATTTTATTTATAAAAAGGAAACAGTGACAAAAACCATAGGATTAGAGGGGTACAACTCCACACAATTCCCACCACCAGAACTCAATATCCCATCCCCTCCCCTGACAGCTTTCCTATTCTTTATCCCTCTGGGAGTATAGACCCAGGATCACTATGGGGGAATCGAACTTTTGACCTCGGGGGCCTCCAGACATTAGAAGTGCTCTGACAGACTGAGTTGTCTTCTTAGCTCTGGAAGCCATTGTTTTTTTTTTTTCTTAGCAGAACTTCATTGCCATCTTCCAGAACTTTGAATAAGACTATGTTCTTCAAATGACAAGTAGTGGCATTTAATGAGGTGTTATATTGCACATCTCTTGCTTTTTCTCTCCTCTCTTAAATAACATTGAGAAAAACTGGAGCTGCTTCTTACACTTTGAATCTTCCAGCACTTTGAGGGTGCTAAGCCCAAGAGTAGGAGCTTACTACTGCTTAAAATTGAATTGAAATAATAATATCCCTGAGTTGTACTGCCAAATATTTGTTGTAAAGAATAAGCAAATATTTCCCAAAATGTTCAGGCAAGCACATTACCATTGCAAACAGATTTTTCACTGGAAAGCTTTTCTCTTGTTTTCAAAATCTTTTCTTTAATGGTATTTAACTGCATCAGAAATAAAGATGAAACCACAGAAATATTTATAGAACAAACATCAGTTGGCATTTCAGCACCAAAATACAGGGTAGATTTTATTCTCCCTATGCTAGTCAAAGAAGGCTATCTGGCTTCTGTAATTGCTTCTGCACTGGACATGGGCATTGGCAGGTTGATCTATACTCCTAGCCTGTTTCTGTCTTTCCCTAGTGAAGTGGGGCTCTGGGGAGGTGGGGTTCCAGGACACATTGGTGAATCCACCTGCCCAGGGAAGTCACTTTGGTGTCATGGTAGCATCTGAAGCTTGGTGGTTGAAAAGCATTAAGATATAAAGCAGAACAAATTGTTTAATAAACAGAAAGCTGAAGCTAAGAGTATAGCAAATGAGATTTGGGTTCTCCATTTTAGGAAAAGTTAGGAAGTCTATTTTAGGTATATTCCAAGGGGGCTATGACTTTTTACTAATTCTTGCTTAAGCCCAACAGCTAACATGCAAGTGGGCTAGAGGTATTGTCTGCGTCCCATAATGATCCTGGGTTCATACTCCAGAGGGATAAAGAATAGGAATGGAGGGAATGGGATGCAGAACTCTGGTGATGGGAATTGTGAGCATCCCTCTTATCCAACGGACTTGTTGTTTATAATTAAATCAATAATCATAAAAAAGATGATTGTTTGAGTTCACTTGCCACTAATGAAAGAGAATTAATTCTTTGTATATGATAAGAGAGGGCGAGAGAAGAAGAGAGAGAGGAAGAGAGAGAGAGAACCATATGTCACAAGGTATAAATGGGAGTGGAGGGGTCAAGTGGTGGCACACCTGGTTAAGTGTACACATCACAGTGCGAAAGGACCAGGGTTTAAGCCCCTGGTCCCCACCTGTGGGGAAAAAGATGTTCAAGTGCTGAGGCTGGGCTGCAGGTGTCTCTCTGTCTCTCTCCCTCTCTATGTCTCCCTTCCCCTCTTGATTTATCTCTATCTCTATTCAATAAAACATTAAAAATAAGTAAATAAATGAATGGGAGTGGTATGATAATGGAGGACATTTGTTTTCCTTAGAATAGTATTTAAAACAATAGTCTTTCCATATGTTTTTATGTCACCTTCCTCACCCCCACTACCTTCAAACTGACCCTTTCCCTTTCTTTTTTTTTTTTTTATTTTATTTAAATTTTTAATTTAAGAAAGGATTAGTGAACAAAAGCATAAGGTAGGAGGGGTACAACTCCACACAATTCTCACCACCCAATCCCCATAACCCACCCTCTCCCATGATAGCCTTCCCATTCTCTAGCCCTCTGGGAGCATGGACCCAGGGTCGTTGAGGGTTGCAGAAGGTAGAGGGTCTGGCTTCTGTAATTGCTTCCCCGCTGAACATGGGCGTTGACTGGTCGGTCCATACTCCCAGTCTGCCTCTCTCTCCTTTCCCTTTCTTAATTAGGTTTCCCATAAAGACCCCTGTCATTTGGTCTTTCACTTGGATTATGTTAGTAATTGGGAACTTTATGCAGGGTTCATGTTCATTTTCATTGTGAGTTAGCCAGAAGGGCAACCATTTTAATTCAAATTTCTTGCCTTCCACAAGTTTTTGAATTGTGAAAATGCAGAGAAGACAAGTCCAAGGTGTTCAGTGGTGACTGACTGTATTCTCCCCCCCCCCTTTGCTGCCCTTGTTGTTTTATTGTTATTGTGTTTATTATTGTTGTTGTTACTGATGTCGTTGTTTTGGATAGGACAGAGAGAAACAGAGAGAGGAGGGGGAGACAGAGAGGGGGAGAGAAAGATAGACACCTGCAGACCTGCTTCACCCACCACTTGTGAAGTGACCCCTCTGTAGGTGGGGAGCCGGGGGCTCGAACCTGGATCCTTCAACTGGTCTTTGCGCGCCATGTGCGCTTAACCCACTGTGCTACTGCTCGACCTCCAACTGAGTGTTTTTTTGAAAACTCAGAGAAATAGACAGATCCTACTGCCAGCATTTTGATGGCGAGCATAGATTGTTTTTTTTTTATCTGAGAAGGTAGACAGCTAGTCAGAGGTGCTTGCTCACCATTAATAATGGATAAATATATCTGCTCAGTTAAAAAAAAAAAAACTTCAATATATCTCAGGGGGGAGGTGTCCCAGCAAGTAAAACACAATGGAAAGGCCCCAGGGGTTTCATCTCTTGCTCTGCATATGAGGGAGTGATGCCCTAGTCTCCCTCTCTCTCTCTGATAAATAACATTCTATAACAAAGATGTTCACTACAAATGTGTGTTAAATGTGGATGGAAATTTCATACTCCAGTGAAAAAACAAAAAGCACAGTGGAATGGGAAACCGGGTCATTGTCTTAGTTACAAATGCTTTCATTTGTAATTACCTAGTGATGTATATATGTTGCATTTGTTGAAGCTAAAACAATCCTCTGAGTTATCTGTTAAAGAACTGTAACTGTCCTTGCTACTAAGTAAATATACTCAATGTCAGACATCCAGAGAATTTGGAAAATATTCTGTTTTGCCTGAAGATAATTTCCAGATCTTTGAGGCTGCAACAGGGCTGGGGATTTTTGTTTGTTTCTTTCCTTACTATGGTGTATTTCTTTATTTAGAAGTGTTAGGGAGAGGGGGAAAAGGAGAAAGAGAGCACCACACCCGCATATGCAGGGTCCAGGATCACACAGACATAGAAGTTTACCCTCTATACACGAAACCACCTTTGAGCCACTGGGAAGAACTTTTGCTTGTTTGTTTTTGGTTTTATTTATTTATTTATTTATTTATTTATTTATTTATTTATCTTATAGCTGTCTCCTTCTCTTCTGTTTTCTTCCCCTGCATCCGGCTACCTCTTATTTTGTCTCATTTCTTTGACTTTGCTTTTATCCAGCTGCCCTCTCCAAACTCATTGATGCACTTTTCTGAGTTTAGAATGCTTTTAGTTGAACAGACAAAGCCTTCCTGTGTGTGATAGAGAAAGTTCCATTTTTCTAGAAGGTCACATTCAAGTTACTGCTATTGGTGATACTAAGCTTCTTCTTTCTGACATATTTAGCTCCTTTGGAGCCACTTTGCCTAACGATACCCTTAAAGAAGTAATCCAGCATCACCTATTCTGGGTGGGCTTTGAATAGGGGATTCTTATTGCCAGCCCCTCCCTCCATGGGGCCACAGGAAGGTCAGAACTTCTTTTCTGGCACACTGTCTGAGAATGTCTAAATCCTAAGCTTTGCAGAGGAGACTTTCTCTAAGCGCTTGCTGGCTGAGAAGGAATGGGTATCTCCATTCTGAAGAATGTTACCTATGCTTCCAACTTTTATCTCTGGCTTTGTGGGAGCTGTCTTGTGACCTTATCTCCTAGGACCAGGGCCTTGGGTTTCGCCTTCACAGTGTCCACCCTCTCCCTTTGTCTTCTTATTTTGACCTTGGCTTATTAACCTCATTAACTCAGACTACACAGTCGGGTGGACCAGCTGTACCCCTCAGGCACATGGCTGCCTTCTCTTGATGCAGCCAGCCTAGACCCAGCTAACCCAGAACAGACACTTTGCCTCGCTTAGCACCTTCCCTCAGGGAGTCCAAGTTGAGTTCAAGTAGGTTAAGGAATTACATTTGTAAATTTGTAAAGGATCAAGTTGTGAAAAGAAGGGTAATCTTGTTCTTTGAGACTTTATTAGCCAGTAAATGCAATATGATACATTTATAGGAGCGAAGACCCAGATTTTCTGAACTTCGCCAAGCCTGAAAGATGTGTTTTATTTCAGAGAGGTCATGGATGACTGTAGCGTAGGTGTATTTTTACAAGACCCTACAATGACTTGAGGTAATCATAAAGCAAAAAAAAAAAAAAGACCTATGAGTATATTCGGGACTAAGTATAATAAATATATGCATATGTATTTATCCAATAAATACAAAGCTCCAAAGTCATATGTTTTCAATTTTTCCTTTAATTTTTAAGCTGTTTCGTTGCATTTTGATGTAACAGAAGTGGGAGTGATATATTTTTAACATTGCTTGTAAGCTGGTATCATAATAGAATGCACTGACTGTGACAACGAACATTCATAACAACACAAATGACATGAGGTCACACTAAGTAGTTCTTCACTATGACAGGTCCTCTATTAATTATATTATTTTTATTATGTATGTTCATCATCTTCCATTCTGTTTTTCCTATCTCATTTATTTTGACAAATAAAACTTCTGGAGGTGAGGGAAGGTGTAAATTTTAGGAATGCCATTAAAGAAAGTACATATTGGGAAAGCAAAGACTATTAAATAGCAGGGATAAGGTATTCTATGCATAGGCAGGTGGTTGATAGGTAGATAACCTTGTTTAAAACTTTCTGTTTCCCTTTATCATACACCAGTTTTTTTTTTCATCATTTTGTTTGGTGGTATACAGTACAGTTTGTTTAGTGGTATACAGTACAATTGTTGGCACCTGGGTTCAATTTCTCATCTTTCCATGGTAGGTATCTGCAAAACACTCTCATTCCCAACTTAGGTCCTTTTTCATCATCATGTGCTAGGTAGCACCCCAACACTGTCTACTTCTTCCCTCCCCCTTTGCTCAGAATCTTTTTCTTTGCTAAGTACAACACACCCAGTCCAGGTTTCACTTTGTGTTTTCCCTTTCTGTCCCTGTTCTCTGTTCACATTATCACTGTCTCAAGTTATCTGTAGGGTTTGGTGAATGTGTGGCGTGTGGTGAGAGACAATTTTTCTGGACAACAATTAGGAAAAGTTATTAGGACACCTCCCAGGAAAGAAAGGATGAACAGTTTCTGAACAGGCAAAATACTAAGTTACGTGTATTATTGCCATGTAAGAAGATACCCCAAATATGAGACATTTGTTCTGGCATCTGTGCAGATAGACCCTAAGGTGGTCCTCAGTGCACCCTTAGACTTGTCTCCTCTAGAGTATAGGACCTGCCACTGTCTTTTAACCATTAGAATAGACAAAAGTGACAGGATATTACTCCATGGTTACATCACATTATATAAGACTCTGTCTTCCTAGTTCTCATTCTCCTGTGCTCTGGATAGAAGCCATGTTGTGAATTGTCTCTGGAGGAATCCACATAGCAAGAAACTATAAGCAGCCTCAACAACTGAAGGCCTTTGTCAAACAGCACAAGGACTCAATTCTGTCAATAATCTGAAAGAGCCCGGGAGCAGATTCTTCTACAACTGACTCTCCAGATGAGAATGGAATGGTTTGATTGAACCTTGTTAGGCTCTTTAGAGGAGACCTGTGTAAGTGATGTTCAAGTTCCTGAGTTACAGAGAAGCACATATAGCTTTAACAACATTTGTAATAGCTTGTTATGAAGCAATAGATGACTATGCAGTACCTCCCACTTGAACTATAGCTAGAGATAATTAGAGAAACAAAATGTAATAACGATTAAGGGGTTGAAGTGTCAGTACACTGGCACTATACACAATCACGTGAGAAAGATATGCTGTAGTGTATGATGTTTGGTGATACAGATTATATTATTATTTTAATAAAATAAGGCTAAGAAGATGGTAGAAACTGATAGACTAAGTTTTAAAATCTGATAGTATACTGGATAAAATGTTTGGCATAACTATGAGTCCAATTATTAGTCTTTCATCTCTGTGAACCTTAAATCACATATAGTCCAGATACTGGAGCTTTGAAACTCACAACTTTTATATATTTCATGAGCAAAGCAATCTGTGACAACAAGAAGTGCACAAACCAGCCCATCCTTTTGTTAAGTGAAAGAATGTTTGACCATCTTCCGTCTCTAATCCTTGCAGTGGAAACTTATGTGGTTTATGTTTTTTTAAAATAGTCTCCTCCTTTTTCTTGCATTTATTTTCTCAGTTGCTTTGCCATTTGTATGCGTCTAGATGCTGAAAAGCTTCTTTTAAAACTTACTAAGTTGAATTACTAACCAAATAATTCTGTGATCAGACTCAATATATTTTTTTCAGATTCACATGTAAAATGTCATTGTTAAACTGCTTAAGGACACAGAGAGATAAATGACTTCATTTCCTTTGTGCTATCGGGATTCCTCTGAGACATGTGTTCTGGTTCTTGTCTGAGTCCCTTTAATGTTTCTGGAGTATAGTGCACATTTATTTCAAGCTTAACTGTTTTTATCTTTCTCTTGTCTTGTCAGTCTTGGTATGAGTCTTCTCTTCTAGCAAAAGATACAGCCAGTGAATTTCATGCCACTTGACATCGCAGTTCTCACCTTTTCCAGTTTTGCCCATTTTTAGGTATCAAAATAAATTTCTATCTCTTTTCCAAACTTGCATCATGTTTTCTATTCTCTCTCTTGCATTCTTACTACTTCTGCATCTGTCAATTTCATTTTTGAAAGACAGAGGCCCAAAATACCTAAGAATGTGCTTTTTCAAATAATAATCCCTGAACAAATCAATAACTTAATTTACATAAAGCTGTTAGAATTTAAAGATGATAAAGATATTTAATCCAGCAGTTACTGAATGTTGGACTTTCCAGAGTGATGAAATGAGAAGGAAATAAATGGAAAATGTGATTCAGACTTGCCATCTTTCTATTTTTCCAAGACATTTGAAGAAAAAAAATGATCTACTATCACCATTATTTCATAAACCAGGAGAAAAATAAAAAGGAGTTATAAATCAACTTCAGCATACACAAAATCCAAAAGGTGTAATGTTAATGCAGAAAGACTGGTTCTTTCCCCAAATGGACAGACACATCATGTTTTAAAAGAACCATGTACTTGATCAGGTTTTGCTTTTCATGTTTAGCAAGAGACAGCTGAATTCAACATATACAAGCAAAGTTCATTCTTCTGGAGCTCATGGAGCTACTTGAACTTCCCACTCAGCGAAAGCAAAGCGTCCTTCTTAAAGCACCTGACACAACACTGGCTTGCTGTACACCTTGCCTCCACAATAGTTCTTCATTCTTCCGTGAGATCAGCAACAGGTGGGTGAAATTGTGTAATAGGAGGTCCCCTTCCCCTAATATTCAGTCTGCTTTTCCGACACTTAGGAAAAACAGCAGATATAGCAAAGCAAACAGGGGCTTTCATTATTCATTTGGTGTGTACACCAAAGCAAAGTGCCACTGAAAATTTGGCCTTCATTGCCTTCTTTGTTGTGTGATTCTTCTGTAGAGCGAGCCAGTGTCTCAAAGGTAGTTGCTTCCAGTATTGCTCCCTCAAGTTGAACCAATGAGTCTGGTGAGTTTAGAAATCCTCCACTGTACCTTTCTAATTTTTAAATAAACTTAGAAGAAGTTGCGCATATAGAATGTATTCACGTATCCTTGCTGTGCCTGTTCTCAATGACAGCTCTTCAGAGTACCTTATGAAATTGGCGTTGACACAATGCTTCAACTAAATTCTAGGTCCTATTCAAAATTTGTCAGTTTTTACATACACTCCTTATCTCTTAATTTGCATGAATCTAGTATCATGAAGCTTTATAGCCTGTGTGGATTCATGCAATCGTCATCGTTATCCAACACAAGCTTGTTCTTCAGCACAAGGACAGTTTCTGAACTACCACCATCTTACATTCATCTTCAGAATATATTGTTTCATTGACTCTAAACATAGAAATTGTGGACCTGTGTGTAATTAGCATATAGCTGATGTCATCAGGGTACAACAGATATATGACATAGGACGTAAACTCGTGAGGAATTGTGGGAACTTTTGTTTAACATTACATACATGACAGTCAGGCAGAAGTGAAGTCCTTTTTTCACCTTTTGGCCTTTTCTTCCCCTTGACCTTTTGTTCCTGTCCCTGCTGTTTTGTCCTGGGACCCATGTATCATGAAGCTGCATGACTATGGCCCTTACTACACCACTAAAGTTTTTAAGTACCTAATAAACCTGCTGCTTTTATAAACCACACACAAACACCCCTTAGTTTTTACTTTCACAATATATTCAGATTTGAAGGTGAAGGATATGATTTTCCAAGAACAGGCTCACTTTGAACCATAGAAAGCTGCTGTGGGGTGGGGTGCTAGCACAGCGGGTTAAGGGCAACTGGTGCAAGGTGCAAGGACCAGCGTAAGGTTCCAGGTTCCAGCCCCCCAGCTACCCACCTGTAGGGGGGTCGCTTCACAAGCAGTGAAGCAGGTCTGCAGGTGTCTGTCTTTCTCTCCCCCTCTGTCTCTCCTCCTCTCTCAATTTCTCTCCGTCCTATCCAACAATAACCACAATAATAACGAGAAGGGTGGGGGGGAATAGCTGCCAGAAGCAGTGGATTCCTAGAGTAAGCACCTAGCCGCAGCAATAGCCCTGGAGAGGAAAAGGAAGGAAGGAAGGAAGGAAGGAAGGAAGGAAGGAAGGAAGGAAGGAAGGAAGGAAGGAAGGTGTTCCATTTGGAGTTTCTGGTGACATCTCCTAGCCACTTGAAGATAATTAAGGCATGCCCAGTACATCAGAGAGCATGAGATGGCTAGGAAGGTAGTCAAATCAATTCCACAGGCAAAGTCCTAAACTTAGAAGACGTATGTTGTAACATTTTAGATAGAACCTGTTTAGGATTTATTCCAAGTTTTGTTAGAGCTTAAAACATGAATGACTTGGATAAATATTCATTTAGAAGGAGATCAAGCTAACAAAGTCTCCTAAAGTTTCTTTGACTTAATTCACTGTAAATCTGCTTCTGGATTAGTCTTCCATTAAGAATTCCTGACTAAATACTAGGTTGTTGAAAAGGTCACGATGTATTCTTTTCTAGGCAAAAATTTGCCCTGATTTATAGCCTTCGTCATTCATTTATAGCCTTTAACAGTATAAATATCTATACTGAGAGACTTAACAAATTAGGAAGAAAGTTAGTTTGCCATAGGTATCAGTATTAACAGATTCTTTGGTTCATTGACCAAGTTTGGGAGGAGGGGTGAAGAGATCCTAAATGAGCACTAAGTTCTGTCTTTGTGTGGGGCACAGGGAATCCTGAGGCAAAAACACTAAGGTTGTTTCATAAAGAAGGGGGGGCGGGTTAAGTGCACGTGGCGTAAAGCTCAAGGACCAGGGTAAAGATCCCGGTTGGAGCCCCCGGTTCCCCTCCTTCAGGGGAGTTGCCTCACAGGTGGTGAAGCAGGTCTACAGGTGTCTTTTTCTCCCTCTCTCTGTCTTCCCCTCCTCTCTCGATTTCTCTCTGTCCTATCCAGCAATGAATGACATCAACAACAACAATAATAACCACAGCACGGCTACAACAACAAGGGCAACAAAAGGGAAAGAAAAAAAAAAGGCCTCCAGTAATCCTGGAGGAAAAAAAAAAAAAGAACAGGAGAGAGACAGCCAAAGATGAAAATGACAGCCATATTTGTCTCTCTTACGATTTTTTAAAAACTGTAGCTGGCATTGTTTTTGAAGGAAGAATATGGTCTAAATGCAACAATTTACACTTATACACATTACAAACATCTGGGCATTGAGTTTAGATAAGGTAAATCATTTCTCTTAATTAAGTTTGATATTACAAAACCTATGAATATGTCTAATTATTCATAACCGTTAGAATAAGATCCACAATGTCTATGTAACAGAGTGGTTACAAGCACTTTGAACACTTTTTGAAAAGAAAAGATAGTGTGTGTAAAGCACAAATCCTATTAAATATAGTAGGTCTGCAGTACACGATAGGTATCATCACTGATATTTAATTTATATTCTTTTCTGCAGTTCACATGAAAATAATGGCAGTATGCATCCCTGTATTTACAGAGGTGGAAATAAGGTAAAAAAAAACATAAATAAACACTTTCCATTAGATCACAGGGTGCAGGAAGATATTACATCCATCATCTGATTCTAGTTTTCAGTCTTTCCCCCTGAGACAGTCTTCCAGATTTAGAACTATGGTTTCCTTATTATAATAGTTATAACTGCCTTATTAATTTCCCCCATGCATAAACATCTTTCAACTTCAGGTAATATGAATTCTTTTCTACACTGTTATTTGGTAGGATCTTAAGCACATGGTGAAATCTATGAAAAGGATAACTTGATTTCTATCCAAATTTTCCCTTCACTCTACACCAGAGAGGAAGAAAGGCTTACTGAGCTGTGTTGCAGACTCATAATCCATCGCCCATCACCTCCCCCCCCCTTCAACTCCCTTTCCCCAGCCTTTTATTTGATAGAACTGTACTGAACATTATTGTATCCCTATACAATACTGAGTGAGAGTGAACCCATACAGAACTCTGCCTTCCAATACTATCAATTTAGTAACAAGACATTCATCTACACTATTAGCCACGATGCAAGGAAAGGGCTACAAAGACATGGGAGCTTAGAGAAAGCAATGGGTCCCAATCGGACATTTGACATTTTGTGGCATGATACCGGAAGTGGCATGTGAACTGGTTCTTGAATGAAGGGGGGAAAAAGTTCCCAAAACAAACACAAAAGCTGAGAGGAGAACATTGCAGAGACATGGCCCTGGTCCAGTGCATCAGAGAAGGTTCCAGAAGGGAATGGAGAGCTAGGTAGGGACTAGCTTACAAATGCCATCTGACTTGCTCTGGAGTTGAACTAAGTGGAGTCCGTCAAAGGAGTCAAGTAGAGATGTGATAGAGTCCTGTTCTCCCTCCTAAAAGTAAAACCATTCTGGTGTGAGTGTGGAGAATGGATTAAAAAGGGTGAGAGATTGGAAACTGGAAGATCACTTTAGAGGCTGACGTTTACAATGGCCTCTTCCCTCTAGGAAATAAACTCATCTACCTCCTGGTGAGGTTCGAATTAGGAATAAAAGGGTGAGTTCTTTCTTTCTTTCTTTTTTTTTTTTCTTATGAAAAACTAAAGATGAAAGTGGAGATGCCTCCCTACAATGAGAGCTTTAATTTAAATTTCTTATGGAAAAGACAGTTCTAAAACCTTCAAGTAGCTTAAATTTAATGTTTTAGCCTACTAACTTTTCTTGGGATCTCTAGTTTTCAAACATCCTGATGTTTACTTAGGGAAGGGTCTAAGCAATAAATGTTATCAAACAATTTGGTAAATTAGGATTTTTTTCAGTATAAATAACACTTCCCTAACATGCTGAAAGTTATTATTATTATTATTTTTGCTGAAAGGTATTTTTAAGAATCAGGAAGAAAAGCAAAATAAAAAGCAATTCTTTACCTTCAGCAAGAAAGTCTGACTATAGCTTTTCTTGGATTTGAAGACATTTCTTGTATTTATATGTATTTGCCTGTCTGGGTAAGCTAAATAAAAAAGCGCCTTCCTCAAATACCACTCTCTAAGTGCTTAATTTGACAATTTGTAGATGGTATTCTTTTATTACCCTTTAGGACCTTAATAATTAGTTTTTCTTTAGAGCTGTATTAAAGCATTAAAGGTCATAAATTCCACAGTCACCTGTATCCATTTATTGCTAATTTATTATGGAACATATCATAAAACTTTCCTTGACATATAGGCCTCTTCATAACTATAAATCTTTTTTCAACTGTTTAGATAACTTATGCTTAAGTTCAAGAAGAGACCTCTCGGAGCAAATATTTAAAACATCTATTTATTACACATTAATGGTGCAGGGTGGAAAGCCATGTAAAATCCCTCTGAAGTATCCATTCCCGTTCAGTATATTTATCACTTCAAACTCTTATAAAGATAAATTTGGTTTCAAGAGGGAAAAATGTTAAATGTCAAGTAGCTGTTTTACTAAGTGCTTTAAAATGTCCCATCGAATAAAGCTATCTTCCTAGTTAGTGTATAGCAAGCAAAAAAAAAAAAAAAAAATGTTTCCACTGAGATTGAATTTGTCACTAGTAACCTCAGTTATGTTTTAAAACTCCAAGACTGTCTCTTCAGATGCCAAATGTCACATAAGTTGAGAGTTTATTTCCTCCGGTTTTAACTATAAAACAGAGCTAAAAACTCAAGTTACTGAATATGTTTACTCTGTTGTTGTTTAAAGTTTAATATAGATGCAGATTTGTGACACACATTCAGAAGGGAGCTGAAAAAAAATCAGCTTGCTGGAAAACCAATCTGTCAAATGACCAATTTTCTGAAAATCAAGTTGCTTCCATTAAGTTTGTTTTATTACTACCAGTAACCGTTATGCATGAGGCAAGTGCTGCTCTCTTCCAGATTTTCTTTGCAAATAGTTCCTTTACCTTTAGCTCCTCTGCTGTTTCAATGTTTAATCAGTCAAGAATACTTTAGGTTTCCCCATTCACAGCACTTCGGGGAGAGGAAATATCTCCCATATTTAAAATTACAGATGTAATTGTATTGACTGCTTTATGATATTTTTTTATTTATTTATTAATGAGAACTATAGGAGGAAAGAGAGAAAGAATCAGGCATCATTCTGGTACATGTGCAGCCGGGGATTGAACTCAGGACCACATGCTTGAGAGTCCGATGCTTTATCCACTGTACCACCTCCCGGACCACGCCTTATGATATTTAAACAATGGGATGGGTTTTTATTTTAGCATATTTTAGTTCAGCCTTCTGAATTTTCTTTAGTTTGGTGTTTACTCAACCAGCCCAAGATAATATGAAAATTTTGCATGTGTGTTAAACATTGGACACATGATCTCAAATATTAAACACCCGTGAACTTGACAGGTCACTGGTCAGGTTAACAGCAAAAAGTCACGGCAAAGGGACTACAAGAAAACTAAAGCTGGCTAAGCACGAACGAAGACTTGGATAGACTTGAACATTTCACCCCCTGATTTGCTAAATTTTACTTCTGAGCTGATTATGTCTTCCTAGACAGTATGAGTCTTTGTGCAGAAAGTAGGTGACAATACTGAAATGGTATTATTGGATTGCCTAGCAGCAAAACCTCAAATTTGAAATAGATTCACCATAATTATGCTGATGGTGGGGGGAGTCATGGGCGGTAGTGCACCAGGTTAAGTGTACACAGTAAGAAGCACAAAGGACCCACACAGGACCCATGCAAGGACCCTCACAAGGATCCTGGTTTGAGCCCCTAGCTCCCCACTTGTTAGGGGGACTCTTCATGAGTGGTGAAGCAGTTCTGCAGGTCTCTCTTTCTCTCTCTTGAACTTGCTCTTTAACATTTTGTTTATTTATTTGGGTAAAGAGAGAGATATCGAGAGGGGAGTGGGAAGAGAGAGAGAGAGACACCTGCAGCTCTGCTTCACCACTCACAAAGCTTTCCCCCTGCAAGTGGGAGCCAGAGGCTTGAACTCAGGTCCTTGCGCATTGTAATATGTGCATTCAAGCAGGTGGCCGCCACCTGGCCCCCTTCTCTCCTTCTTTACTTTTCCTTCTCAATTTCTCTCAGTCCTATCCAATAAAAAATGGGGGAAAAATGGCCTCCAGGAGTAGTGGACTTGTAGTGCTGACACCAGCGATAACCCTGGAGGCAAAAAACAAACAAATTGCTAGTAAGAATAAACTGGTAACTAGTAAGCACAACATTAAAGATGACTGAGAGATTAGAAGTATACGGCAAAGACAAACATAAAAACAACTATAAGTTTCCCATATTTTGGAGCTACTCTCTTCCCTGATTCAGCTTTCTGGTCCTTTTTTCAACCATGACATTATCTCCCCAGAAATTAAGTTAGATAGAAGAAAATGCATGAAGATAGGACCCAAAGGGCTTTAGAATTTTGGGACATATGCATAAATCCTAAGTTGGAGAAATGCGAAATTTAGTCAAGGACTCGTTTGGGCAAAGGTTTCAGATTTCTGTGAGTAGACAAAAAATTGGGTAATGGGAGCTATAAGGCCAATGACATTTTCATTCAGAAACATTTTTTATCAGCCTTACTGATGTATACCTCTCTTATACAACATTCACTTAAGGCATGCAATTCAGTGGTCTGGACTGCATTTGCAAATATAAGAAGGCATCACCACAATCAGTTTGAGAATACTTTCAAGACCTCCCACAGATGCCTTGTACCTTTTAGCTATCAGCTCCATCTCCTCCCCACCACTCACCCCGAAGCTTAAGCCACTGCTGACCTACTTTCTCTTTACATAAGTTTTTCCTGTTCTGGACTTTGATTTGAATAGAATTATGTGACATGTAATCTGTTATTACTGACTCCTCTCGTGATGTTGACATACTGTTCTTAAGATTCAGTCGCACTGTTGAGTGTATCAGCACTTTGATTTTCTTATGGGTCTTTCAGTGTCCTTTTGTCTTTGTCTTTGATTATGTTAGTTTGAAGATGATGCAGCTAGGTATGCTGCTGACATGTATTCTTGCTGTTCTCCCAGATTCCCTGAAATGTGGTTTGGTAGCTGAGATTAGTGCAGTCACGATTGGTCAAAGCTTTCTTGTGCTGCTTTCCCGCCCCCCACCCCTTTTGGTATTTTTGTTCCTTCTAAATAACATTTTATGTATTTGTCTTGGAGTCCTTAAATAGACTTTTTCCTTTTTTGTCTTTTTTTTATTTCGCTACAATTTTAGAAGTTGCTATTGGGGTAGCCCCAAGTTCAGAGATAATTTTTTTCTCAGCCATATTCAGTCTACTGGTGAGCCATCAAAGACATTCTTCCTGTCTTACAGTGTTTTTTTTTTTTTGATCACTAGCATTTCTTGTCAAGTCTTTCTTAGCATCCCCATCTCTCTGCTCTTGTAGGTCAACTCGTTTTT
Organism: Erinaceus europaeus; assembly: GCF_950295315.1. Classification (NCBI taxonomy): domain Eukaryota; kingdom Metazoa; phylum Chordata; class Mammalia; order Eulipotyphla; family Erinaceidae; genus Erinaceus; species Erinaceus europaeus. The sequence continues at coordinate 10,090,867 of NC_080175.1, forward strand.
CCACTGAAGCCTTTAGCACATTCATGACAATAATTTTAATTTTCTGTCTCATAATTCTAACACATTTTGCCTTGTCGGAGTCAAGTCCTCATGCCTGTTCTATGCTGCCATGTTGTGACTTCTTTGCTTTATAGTATGCTTTTGTTTTGCTTGTTTGTTTGTTGTTGATCAACCTCTAGACATGACATACTGGGTGAAAGGAACTTCAGTTAAGATGTCTTTAGAAATATAGTGCTCAAGTACGAGAGGAGGGGAGGAAATCTGAACAGATCCTCTCAACAGATCTCAATATTTCAGTGAGTCTGTGCTCCTAGACTGGCATGTTCACTAGTGTGCCTCAGTCCCCTCCCCCAGCCCTCACTTAGGTGGGGCGGGATGGTTAAAGGGAGCTGGAGTTGGCTATTTATCTTTGCCCAGGCCTATTAGGCTGTGATAAAATCCCAATAAAATAGGCGCTGGTCACAATTATGGACAGCCCTTTATTAAGATGAAAAGATTGTTCTGGCATATTACCAAATGATGACTTTTCTTCTTTTTCTGCTGGAAGAAACTATGCCATGAGGGGCTAGTTCCCTGATCTTGACTGTGAGATAGAGTTCCTGGAAGTAAAACTCAGAGAAGTATCCACTCATACCTTTTGCTCAAGACATGACCCCTTGAAGTTTAATTTGGCTTAATTTAGAAGTTGTAAAGTCCCCAACTTGTCTACACTGAGCCCAGCAACTTGTTAACTACCTTTAGAGCTCCATACTGGCTCCACAGATTTCTGCTCTAGTAAATAATGACCTTCTGTTGACACCTGTCTGCTTCTCCAGCTTGGAGGGTAGTAGTCTCCTCATCACTGCGTCTTTAAATGTAATGTTCTTGATATGTAAAATGCATGTTAAATAGATACTGTGGTTTATATAACTAGATATAATCATAGTACCTAAAACAGAAATATATATATATATTATTTATAAGCCAAGCTTAAAATGTTCATTTAGAGATATTTAACTAATGACACCAAACAGTATTAAACTCCTTTAAAATTATTGACATTTGCTATACTTGTACATAGACTCAAGCGATCAGTCAGCTGGATTTAAACTGCATTGCTACAGAAGAAAAGCTTAATTTTATAATCTAGGAGACAAATAACAACAACACAAGACATTAATTTGGTATTGTCACACAAAACCTTAGGTCTAAGATTTTCCCAAGGTTAATTGAGTATCAATTGTTCAAGCCATAAATAATTTGAAATGTAGTCCTTCCTGTTTTCTAAAGTTATCTGGAGGACCCTCCAAACTAGGATCCAAGATATCAGGAAAAAAAAAAACTCCACTTCAGGGGTTACAAATGAAGTCAAATTATCCTGTGAGTAGTGGATCCACTAGTAGCTGTCAAGCAAATCAATATAGAACCTGTCAATTATTATGCACGCTTATGGAGGAAAGATACATCCTTTCTGAGAATGAGGGACCAAGTCAAGCTATTTGTAGTTTCCAGAAGACAGTTCCCCTTAGCCATTAGGAAGGTAGTGAGTACTAACATTTTCTGCTAGAAGATAGACTTAGTGTCCTTCTTCTCTTAGGAGAGTGCTATCTGAGTAACATGGCTAATGCCAATTGTTGTATGCTTTACATTGGGTTGTTCTAGCTCTCCCCCTGCCAAGAAAATTGGTTCAGTCCTGCTAGTTTCACAGGCCCGCTTGTCCCCGCCCCAAGGAACCCCGAGAGAGTTCCAGAGTTGCAGAGTTAGAGAGTGCTTGGCGCCGCTGCGGGGGAAAGAGGCAACAGAGTTCTGTTTGGTGATTAGTTTGGGTTAGTTTATGAATCGTTGTTCCTGAATAAAGAAATACAGCTTCCCTGCCCAGCTGTGTGTCCTTGAGTCTCTGTTACCCGCCCAGCTATCCCGGCCAGCTGGAGCCTCCGAATTTTAACAACAAATGGCACCCAACGTGGGGCTGACCTGCGCATCTCTCAGATAAGTGAAGACAATTTGGCTACCTATGTACTATGGCCTTCTCTTCTGCTTGTGAAGAGATCTCCAAAGGCCTCTGCTCTTTCTTCATGAGACTGTTTTGCTGTTTCTGGAACATTTATCTCTGGACCACTCTGTGGTTTCCACGTGCTCGGGTGCACTCAAAACAGCCAGATGAGTCGGGAAGAGCCAGCGGGCAAGAGGCGAGGCGCGGAGCTGCCTTTTCCACCTGGTGGAACAGCCAGCCAGCCGGCTGCACCCAGACAACCCCGCGCACCACGCCCGCAGCCCCGCAGCCCCGCAGTCCGCAGGAGGCCGATGCCAGCACACAGGAGGCCGACGCCAGCACACAGGAGCCCGACGCCAGCACACAAGAGCCCAACGCCAGCACACAGGAGCCTGATGCCAACACACTGGAGCCCGATGCCAACACGCTGGAGCCCGATGCCAACGCACAAGAGCCCGAGGCCAGCCCACAAGAGCTGGCTCTCCACCACGTGGTACAGGGCACTGGACACGTGATCCCTCCACGCTGCTCGGCCAGTGTGAGCAGAACAGCAGACATGGCAGGGCCATGGGGCAGGGCCGTGGAAGCCTATCATGGCCGCCACCCCAGGGCACCTCGGCCCGCGCCTTCTACAAGGCTGGCTCGCCCGCCCTCGTGCTATGAATTCTGGAATGATCCAGGACCTCCCAGACCCCCGGGCTCCCTGCCGAAACTGGGCACACTGGCCAAGATCCTCAGCTCCGGTCTGAAGACAGACAAGCTGGAGTATGCAGAGACTCATGCAGAGATCACAACCTGCAATTCCTTGAAGTGGAGCTGCTCGGGAAGCCACCTCCAGATGGTGACCTCCCCCAACAACTAAGACAGTACATATCTAAATTCGTGTTTAAAATGACATGTCTTCGTAACAAAGGTTTCTCTCCTTGTGTATTAATGACCATGTTTATGTGTATGTTTAAAGTTTGGTAAACAGTAACTTTAAGGCTAAATTCTTACTAGTCAAAGTTAAATGAAAAAGGTTTTCAACGTAATTCTCATAAAGATAAAATTAACTTACATTTAAAGTCTGAGGTAAAAATTAGTTAACAATCAATATATTTTAACTAAGTTGGTCTAAAGACCTGCGCACACCTAGGGTGTGTCTCCATCTTGAATGGGTATAACAAAAGGTTAAATAGACTTGTTGATATGTAAAACTTTCGATTACCTTCTCTATTAGAAATGGTAGATTACACAATGGCTATGCTAATTATTCTCATGCCTGAGGTTTCCTTTCCTGCGCACACCTAGGGTGTGTCTCCATCTTGAATGGGTGTAACAAAAGGTTAAAAAGACGTTGTTGATATGTAAAAGTCTCAAATTCCTTCTCTATTAGAAACTAGATTGTGCTATGGTTATGCTAATAACAAGTTTTGTTTCATAGTAAGTAAATTGCAGCCAGCTGCCTTTGGGACTCTAGGCCGTTCCCCACCCCCATGCAAATGCCCGTCAAGACATATACGCCCCCCAGAGGCAAGAAATGTTTTTTTTAAGCTGATAAAGTTTTGTCCACAGAGGCAAAAAATGGCCTCCTCAGGCCTTCCGTTGGCAGCACACTGGTTCTTGTTACTTGCTTACATGTTTCTCCATGTTTGTGCCAGTTTCTTTTTTAAAAATGCCTGTATGATAGAGGTTTCTATTCACCCCACACCCCTGATACAGTGGTCATTTAGTTAAAAAGAAAAGGGGGAATTGTTGTATGCTTTACATTGGGTTGTTCTAGCTCTCCCCCTGCCAAGAAAATTGGTTCAGTCCTGCTAGTTTCGCGGGCCCGCTTGTCCCCGCCCCAAGGAACCCCGAGAGAGTTCCAGAGTTGCAGAGTTAGAGAGTGTTTGGCGCCGCTGCAGGGGAAAGAGGCAACAGAGTTCTGTTTGGTGATTAGTTTGGGTTAGTTTATGAATCGTTGTTCCTGAATAAAGAAATACAGCTTCCCTGCCCAGCCGTGTGTCCTTGAGTCTCTGTTACCCGCCCGTGAAGCTATCCCGGCCAGCTGGAGCCTCCGAATTTTAACAACAGCCAATCAAACTTTTGATAAATCAAAAACGTACTACTCTTTAGTATTTTGGAATTGCATAGACTTGATAAAGTATTATCTAAGCTTGAAAAGATAATATCCTCTTAACACTCACAATTATTGTATTTTTATTTGTTGTCATTGTTGTTTTTTTTCACCACTGACAACCATTATCTTCAGCAATGAGACTCAACTGGCAAGCTTTTGCAACTTCAGCAGGAAATCTAAGTAAATATGATGTTGATGGGGAGATGGGCCGTAGTGCAGCGGGTTGAGTGCACGTGGTGCAAAGCACAAGGACTGGCATAAGGATCCCTGTTCGAGCCCGCGGCTCCCCACCTGCAGGGGGGTTACTTTATAAGTGGTGAAGCGGGTCTGCAGGTGTCTACCTTTCTTTCCCCCTCTCTGTCTCCATTTCTCTCTGTCCTATCTAACAACGACGTCAATAACAACAATAATAAGTACTACAACAATGAAAAACAACAAGGGCAACAAAAGGAAAAATAAATACATTAAAAAAGAAAATATGATGTTGAAAGAACCACTGAGTTGTGGTCAACAATATATACACACACCTGGGTTTGTGTGAGCTCTTGGAGATTATGGTAGGCTTCATGCCAAGACATCAGCCTGTTATCCTATTTGGGAAAGCTTGTATTAAACACTAGCTTTCAATATCATGGTCAGAAGGCCAGTAACAATTACATCTTGATTTACTTTGCTATATACCTGTCTCTGGATTACATTCCATCCCAGGCATGTGTAATGATTTCTGTCCTATCTGGTTTAAAAAAAAAAAAAAAACACAGAAAGTTCACATAGTATCTTCCTGTGCAGTCTCTGACATAACAAGCAGCTTTCCTGACTCAATGTTACAGAGTAATCTTGGAAAACTTCTATGTTGCAACGAACTATATTGCATCAAAGGAGGCTAAGTGACAGCCTAGAAAGCAAAAGTCTCTTTTTATTTGACTTGTCCGTATCTAATCTTAGGTATTAACTATACTAAATACATCAAGGAAAATTGAAACATCTTAATTGATGACTTTATTTTATTATAATGAATGTATTATCGCATTAAAAGATATTTGCAACCTTCTTCATTCTTAGTTTAAATACACCATAGTTGAAGAAAAATGTATGGGACATAATATGAAGGCATGTTTATCAACATAAATCTGAAATTCTTTTGAAAACTCTGTTATATAGTTTGCTTTTAAGGACTGATTTTTCTGAAGGGTAGTGTTTATTTTTATAGAGTGATTTCTTAAATTATGATTTTAAAAATATTAATAATTGCCAGTGCCTTCAAGCAAACTTCCTTTTATCAAGAGGCTGGAATCTTTTGTTACTCTCTAGACTTCCTTGATCTTAGTCTGTATGAATTGTTTAGTTTTATTTGGTGCCACAGGGACTCCTTCAAACTTATCAGAAGCTTCAGTTTAATACAGAGAAATAGAGGTTCAGAACATGTCAATATAATACTGCTAATGTTTTCCACGTTTATGATTCCAAGGTCAAAGTCAAACCTCTTATTGTATTAATAATAGCAAAGCAAAAATAGGCTTTGTAGTTGTGAATTCATGGTTTTAAAGAATAATTTCCCTATGTTTTTATTAATTCAAGCCATTCATTGAGGCACTCAAGAATTCCATTATGTAGTCCAATGATACATCTCATATTGTACCTTTAACTTTGGAAGATTATGAGAGTGGATATGCATGTGATTCTTTACAGTCATCAACATAAAGTATTTCCTTTGTTCAACAGTTACATCAACTTTTAACATTAAAAGTGATATTTAGTAAAACTTAGGAGCTGAACAGTGAAATAATGAAAAACCAGTCTTCCTCTACTTGTTATTTGAAATAGCATGGTTTGCAACATAAGTCACATGCTGTGCATTACAAAGCATGGCCAAAAAGCCTGGATTCTGATACTATCTGACTTTGAGACCAGCAATGATCAGAATTTTAATAAAAATGAACTCCAAGGAAAAGTCAGTCATCCTAGGCTCACCGAGTCCTTTTCTTTCCTGCACATGTTAAATGCATGTCCTCTTCAGCAGTGAGTAATGTTGAAACTTAACCAAAGCTTGTTGGTGTTGTAAGAGGCAGTTGCTTGACCAAAGCTTTTGTTGAGGACAAAGCGGACATTGATGTCTATTCAGGAGACAAGCAGTGAGAATGAAGTGACTTGGCAACTTCTTTTTCTAACTATGACCTTGCTCTTTCACTATTTTCACCTGTCTTTTCTACCTTAAACTTGATCTTGGTAGATGGGAGTGTAGTCATTCAATAGCACGGCTAAAGATGCTCAAATCTCCCTGCTCTGTGTGTTAGATCCATACTGTGTGGCTCTCAGAAGGGCAAGGTTATCTTTCTTGCTCTCCTAACAACTACTTCCAAACCTTCTTCCTCTGTTTAAGGTCACACACAAGTGCATACAGCAAGAGAAGATTTGGGACTAGACTGCACTGGACTGCACTGGAGTGAATGGCAACTGTGGAAAAGACTCCAATAGTTGAAATACCTCATGGGTACATGATAAAGCCTAGGTTTCAATTACACTCTACATTTCTTCCCATAATTCCCTAATGAGTGTCAGGCTGTAACTAGAATTTTTTTTATATTTATTTATTCCCTTTTGTTGCCCTTGTTGTTTTATTGTTGTAGTTATTATTGTTGTTGTCGTTGTTGGATAGGACAGAGAGAAATGGAGAGAGGATGGGAAGACAGAGAGGAGGAGAGAAAGATAGACACCTGCAGACCTGCTTCACCGCCTGTGAAGCGACTCCCCTGCAGGTGGGGAGCCGGGGTTCGAACCGGGATCCTTATGCCGGTCCTTGTGCTTTGCGCCACCTGCGCTTAACCCGCTGCGCTACAGCCCGACTCCCACTAGAATATTTCTGAATCTAGCTCAGATTCCTATTACAGCATTTCAACTTGCAAGTAGCAAAGACATATTTTACTTCAATGTTTGCAAAACTATTGCACAGACATATTGATTTGGGACACTGTGTGTTGTCAAATACAGTCGGAAACACTGGGTAGAAGAGAATTGGGAACGCTTTTTGCTGAGACTTAGGAGCTGAAGGACAAGCAGAAATGTGGTCTCCAGAATTTTCACTTGCTTTCGTTCCATTAATGAGTAACTGACAAGTCACCTAATCTCTCTGTAACTGTTTCCTCATCTGCAAAATAGAGCTAAAATTGGATTACCCCTCAGGGCAGTGGTGTTACTTTAAGTTGATATACATATGAAGTCCTTAGAAAAAGCAGGTAAAAATAAATGCTGTATATGTGTTCTTTATTATTACTATCATTATTAAGTTGACATAGGGTCCACCTTTGAAGTCACCCTTCCCCACTCCCCTTCATCCATTTTCTTCACTTTGCTGTAGCCAGCATGTTGGAGGAGAAAATTAGGGAGTTCACTGATGGGGAGATATCTGTGGTGTCTATTTCTGCTGCCTAGTTTTCCTGGGTATTTGCTAATTCACTTCTTTCTGGTCATAAAGATAAGTTAGGGGGATAATTAAGAGAAATACTCTATATAAAAGCTAAAAGATTACATCACTTTAGATAGACAGTTATAGAAATAATAGTCAACCCATGTCTGTGATTTGGGGAGAACCACTGCAGTTTCCAATGGAGGGAATGGGGACACAGAACTGGTGTTGTGAACAGTGTGGAACTGTATCCCTGTTATCTTGTAATTTTATTTATTTATTTATTTATTTATTTGCCACCAAATTTTTCACTGGGGCTCAGTGCCAGCACTATATATCCATAGCTCCCAGTGGCCACCACTTTTCCTTTTTTTCTTTGTAATACACACACACACACACACACACACACAGAGAGAGAGAGAGAGAGAGAGAGAGAGAGAAGACACAGAGAAATGAGAGAGGATGGACAGTTAAAGAGAGGGAGAGAAAGATAGACCTGCAGATTTGCTTCACCACTGGTGAAGTGGAACCCCTGCTCAAGCCTGGGTCCTTTCGCCTGGTGATATGTGCACTTAACGGGGTATGCCACAGCCTGGGCCATTTATCTTGTAATTTTGTAAACCAATATTAAGTCACTAATTATTATTCAAAAAAGATTATATCACTTACCACTTAAGCACTGTACTTTCCCCCAAAACTTGTCTCTCAAACATTCTGAAAACAGAAATTTGGGGAATGGGTGGTGGTGCACCTGGTTAAGCACACATGTTACAATGTGCCAGGAACTAGGTTCGAGCCCTTGGTCCCCACCTGCAGGGGGAAACCTTTGTGAGTAGTGAAGCAGGGGTGCAGATGTCTCTCTCTCTCCCTCTCTATCGCTTCCTACCCTCTCAACTTCTGATTGCCTCTACCCAATAAAGATACTTTAAAAATTAAAAAAAGAAAATAGAAATTTTCAGTCATGCTCATTCCCTTTATCTGCCCACTTAATCTCAAATTTTGATTGATTTCCGTGAGTCACAGGGCTTCCAGACTCTGGATAAGCAGCAATGAGTGAGATGGCTACAATTCAGTTCCCTAAATTTCTTCACAGAATGCAACTTTGGTACATGAGAACTCTGAATACTAGATTTATTTTTAAATTTATATTTGTTTTAGTTTTTGGCAATTTAGATAAATCACAGATAAATTTGATTTGACTCTTGACAAGACTCAGGACTAAATATACAAGGTACTTTATCTTAAAAACACATCACATCCAAGCAAAAACTCCTGGTTTTACTATGCAGCTATTTTCTAGATGAATTGAACAAACTAGACACAATAAAAAAATAAGCATGTTTTGAAGTGGCAAATTTTTAAAATCCAATCATAGCACTCTGTGTTCTGAAATGAAGTGAAATAGGAACTAAATAATTGCTCAAGGATTAAAAATAGAGCCCTGGATATTTTTTTTTGTCTTCACAAGATAATCTTCCCAGATTCATTTGACAAATAGTTTTCCTTGCTCCGTATTCCAATTACATTTTAAAATATCAATTATGATTTTAAAGTATGATTTCATATCACCAATATTTTGATTAATCACATAAATTGTATAGAGTATAGCAGACTAGGAAGTGGAGTAGGCTATAGGAACACTTTTCTTAACAGTGACACAAGGCTTGTGTACTTTGTGGGTATGGAGTTGCTTGAAAGCTTGAGTGCTCAGCTTGAATGCATGAAGTTCTGGGTTTTATCCTCTGTATTACATATACCTGACTCATGCACTGATCTCTCTAATGAAATAAATGAATAAATAACACATTTTTCTACTACACTAACATTTTTATTTTATATTATCTGTGTATATATATTTTACATTTTTATTAGTGATTTCATATTGATTTACAAACACCTTTCCTGCCACCAGAGTTCTGTGTCCCCATTCCCTCCTTTGGAACCTGCATTACTTTTCCCAAAACTCACAGATATGGGCTGACTATTACTTCTGTAACTATCTGTCCATATATATATGTATATGCCTTTTTTCCCCCCTATGGATCTGCCTTCTCTTCCTTTCAAAGTCACACCTAGTACTTCTCTCTACGGGTCCTGATGGAATCTTCTCCTAATATTTACCCCCTCTTTATGGGGTGCAGAAGGTGGGAAGTCTGGCTTCTGGTATTGCTTCTCTGCTGGACGCGGGCAATGGCAGACTGATCCATAACCCCAACCTGTTTCTGTCTTTCTCTAGTGGGGGAGGGCTCTGGGGAGGTGAGGTTCTGGAACACACTGGTGAGGCCATTTGCCCAGGGAGTTCACGATGAAATCTAGTAGCATCCACAACTTGGTGGCCGAAATGCAGCAAAACATAAAGCAGGACAAAATGTTTAATAAGCAGTAGTCATAAAGTAGGAATAGAGCAAGTGAGAATAAGGATTTTAGGGTGGAAAAAAGCTAGTAAGTCTATTTTAGGTATGTTCGTAGGGGCCCATGACTGTGGTAATTCATAGCAATTTTTTTCTCTTTATGCTTTTATTTTTATTTTTTAATTATTATTTATTGGTAGAACAATGGTTTGTCAACAATAAAATACAATAGTTTGTACATGCGTAACATTTCTCAGTTTTCCACATAACAAAATCAACCCCCACCAGGTCCTCCTCTGACATCGTGTTCCAGGACCTGAACCCTCCCTTCCAGCCCAGTCTTTTACTCTGGTGCAATACACCAACTCCAGTTCAAGTTCTGCTCTGTGTTTTTCACTTTGTTCTTGTTTTTCAACTTCTGTCTATGAGTGAGATCATCCCATAGTCATCCTTCTCTTTCTGATAATAACATATTTTTAACAAAGATAATCATAAAGTTGAATTTGTTATCACTGATCAACCAACAAGATACCTGTTAGAATTTCTGAAAAGCATATGTGAATGACAAGCTTAGGAAATATATTTTTGCAAAGGCCATCTTTCTACATGATTAACTTTGTTTTGCTACTGGGGTTATCTCTGGGGCTCGGTACTTGCATGATGATTCCACTATTCCAGTAGGCTGATTGTTTGCTTGTTTTTGATACAGAGGGGAGAGAGAGAGAGAAAAAGGGAGAAACAAGGAAGGAGAGACGCCTGCAGCTGTGTTCCAGCATTCCTGTAACACCCTCTTACAGATGGGAGCAGGGGCTTGAATCCAGGCCCCTAGGCATAATATGTGCTCAACCAGGTACAGTAAACCCTCACTTGCTTACATGTTTATCTTTCAGACTTTGGAAGCTTGATTTTTAAGAGTTTGGAGTGACTGTTTTCAGTCCATCCCTCCATCTCAATTATTTGGACAGGTCTGCAATTCCTCTTTCACTAAGGTCTAGAGAAGGGGAAAATACTAAATTATAAGAAAGAACCTTCTCCTCTTCCTCCAGTACATACACACACACACACACACACACACACACACACACACACACACACACACACACACACACACACCTTTCCATTTGTTCATCATAGTTCATTCAGTAAAAAGTAGGTAACAATATCCCCTTGGAAACTCATTTTTCATCAATCAATTAATCACGCTGTTTGACATGTTTTGAACAAGGGAGTGAGGATATAGTTCATAATATATTTTGTCTAGCAGCATTTCAAGAAAGTAACAATTTTTTAAGAAGTATCTCACAGCAAGGCAGGTTCATTTTTCAGAGGAGCTGAACCCCTCCTGGGCATTTCTCAATGTTCTATTCAAGACAGCCATGAATCTAAAAGGGGCCTGACAGATGTGATTGTCATGGGACCAAATTCCTCTGAGTACTGAGAACCGAATGTTAAAATAAAAATTTGAAAGTTCTTTCTTTCCGTGCTGTACCCTTCTCCAAATCTACAAAGCATTTGTTTTGTAAAATCCTAAGTGGAAACACATTTCGGTGCCATAATTTCAAACAAACCATCTCTTTTTGAACTCTGCAGCCTTGATGCATTAACACAATAGCATATCAACTTCACAAAATTTCAGATAAACCACGTTCAAGCTATAAAAACGGCTGAAAAGAAGTCTTAATTTTTCCCACATCTCATTTCCTTTTCCCACAGTAGTTTAAGAAATCCCAGCTTTGGTATTCCTTTCGTGAGGGGAGTTGTTGAAGAACTGTACACACACACACACACACACACACACACACACACACACATACACACAGGCGGAGGGGAGTGGGAGAGATAATTGTGTACCGGCTGAATATCTTTACAACTAAGTGTGAGTTACCTTTCCCAAGTTTCCGAGGAAAGGTCATGAGACGAGATCTTCTGAGCTCATTTTCCATTTAAGGTAGCAGGAGCAGACAGTAGTGAGTAAATATGAGATGAAAGATTGTTCTAAACTCTGATATGCTAACTACCTATTATTCATGTAAGAACTCTTGTCAGATCAACCTGCCTTTTTATAGCTTTGTTCTCAGAAAAAAAAAATCTGTAAAAAAGTACCATTATTCTGAACCATGCATTTTTGCCTAAACTGGTTTCTTAAAAAATAAAGCTACACTTTTTCTGTATTTATTTATTTATTTATTTATTTCCTCCAGGGTTATCACTGGGGCTCCGTGCCTACACTATGAACCCACAGCTTCTGGTGTCCACTTTTCCCCCATTTTTTAAAATAGGATAGGACAGAGAGAAATTGAGAGGACAGAGGAGCACAGACGGAGAGAAAGATCATCTCCCCTATTACAATAGACACTCCATGAGGGTTTGCTGAAGACCCCTTAGGGGCTAAACCAATGCTTGTCACTCAGTAGATCTTTTTTTTTAATTTCTTTATTGGGGAATTAATGTTTCATATTCGACTGCTTGCGAAGCGCCCTCCCCTGCAGGTGGGGAGCTGGGAGCTGGGGGCTTGGACCAGGATCTTTTCTTGGGTCCTTGTGCTTTGTACCATGTGCACTTAATTTGGTTCAACACCCTGCCCCCACAAAACTACATTTCTTAAAAAAGACAACTTAAAAATAATTCCAGCTCAAAATTCAAACTGATGATGTTGATTTGGGTGAAATATGACTTTGTGTTGATTAGTTTACTTCTTGGACTGTGTCATAGTTAAATAAACTGAGTAAATTATTTGAATCAGCAAAATTATAACAAAGAAATTACAAAGAAGATGAGATAATGTCTTCTCAACCCAATGCCAACATGTTTTGTGATTATACAGATGTTTTCTAAATATATGCTAGGAGCTCACAATGTTGAAAATGAGCCTTCTTCAGGGTAAAAACGTGCATATCTCTAAGAGGAGGAGAAGAAAAATGATTCATTCTGTTTTCCTTGTAGTGTCAGTTTCCAGGTGTTCACCTTCTGATCTGGCCAAGGGCAATGATTTTCTGAAGTGGTTTCTGATGGTGTCTGACATCATTTATAGTACTCTTGAGCAATCTTGTAATGTGCAAAAACTACAACAAATTAAGCCAGTTAGTGACCAAAAAAAAAGTCCAATAAAGCCACAGGTATTGTGAATATTTAACTACTTGCTGCTTCTTGTGGTTGCAGCTTATGGGGGAAGACAAGGAGTTTTATGATTTGTTAATATCCCAATTGTTGGAGTTGGTGAAGAATTACAACAGATCTAGGACAGCTATGAGAGGAATCAAGTCTTAAGTGGGTGAAGATTTATAAGTTGTCAGGTTGTTGGTGGTTTTGGTCATTTGTTTACTTATTTATTCAGTCAGTCATCTACTGGCACAGCATTGTCTGAATGAATGGTCAAATAAGTGATACAAAGAGGAGAAAGATCCTGCTTGTGTGCTCAAGGAGTGTCTACTCCGTGAGAGACATGGTGTCTAGAAAGGTGTTACCTCAGAGAGAAACTAATGTGTTGCCTTGGCACATCAAGTGATGTCATGTATGAATTCAGAAGAGGGAGAGATTTCTTCCAGCTGAGGCAAGCAAAATGTATTCCTTCATCTATCCATGCATGGACTCGATTCAGACACTTAGTCACTGTTGTGAACAATACACAGATAAGCAGAAAGTTAAATGCTCACTTACTTGATCACTCTGCAAACAGCTACAGAATATCTACTGAGAACCTGAACTGGAATTGGCTTATTGCACCAAAGTAAAAGACTTTGGAGTGGGGTGGGGGTGGAGCATACAGGTCCAAAAAGGATGACAGAAGACCTAGTGAGGGTTGGATTGTTATATGGGAAATGTTATGCATGTAGAAACTATTGTATTTACTGTTAAAGGTAAAACATTAATTCCCCAATAAAGAAATTTAAAAAAGAAAGATGTACTGAGTGACAAGCATTCGTTTAGCCCCTAAGGGGTCTTCAACAAACCCTCATGGAGTGTCTATTGTAATAGGGGAGATGGTAACTAAGTTAAACAAAGTAATTTTAGATGATTAGTGCAAAGTAAATATGTGTGTCAGAGTACATGGCACCCTATATGGACATTCATTTTGAGACAGGATATCTGAGGAAGGCTCTGGATGAGAGGAGTGTGATTGGTGGGAGAAGCAGTCCACGGCAGAAGCTGGGAGGAGAACATTTCAAGCAGAGGAAGTAGCAAGGCTCCATCAGAGAGGGGAGTTTGGTGACTGTGGGGGACAGAGAGGTGACCGGAATGGCTGAAGCAGGGTGGCCAAGAGTAAGAGTCAGAGAGGGAATAAAGTTGGGCAACAGTCAGGGCAGGTGGTTCAGAGCCGGCAAGTTCATTAGTGGTGAGGGGAAGTGTTGTAACTTAACTTAAAAGGGGGTTCAAAAGTCTACCGGCTAGCAGAGTCACACGTGTTCAGTTCCCAGGAGAAGTGGCCATGGTGGATACCTGGCACACCTCCCTCGAGATGCTTCTGACCAGGAGAAGCAGCAGCAGCAACCGAAGAGCACGTGACTTCTGGATGGCTGTACTTTTAAGTCTGTTCAGTCCACCCACAATGCTTTGTACACCAGCACAGACTGGAGCCACCCACAGTCCACCATGCGCCTGTGCAGATCATTGCACACTCTGTCGCCAAGGCTGACATCAGCACTGTGCTGGGACTTCCATCCATGGTCACTGGTATACTGTGTAACCACGGGGAAGGACTGGGGAAGTCACTGGAATGGTTCATACTGGGATGGAGTGGGGTCTGAGACTGAGTAGATCTCAAAATGCTCTAGAATGGAAAGCACAGAAACAGGATGAGAGAGGCGGGAGCAAGTGGCTAGAGCAAAGGGCTGGATCGTGTGCTGACACACATGATAACACATGACTTGATGAGAAGTGATTAAGGTCCAAGCTATTATTTTTATATGGCTCCAAGGGATGAACTCAAGGTCTCACATATGTGTTATATCACTGAGCCATCTCTGAGGCCTGAATATATATATATCACTTAGTATTTCCATCATTCAAGTGCTCCCATGTGATTTAGGATCCTGGCCTCCTTCTTGGTAAAGTGTGCACTCTACTGGGTGAGTTGTTTCCCCTCCCATTGAGTTAATTTTTTACATAGACTGTGAATGGGAATGGGCATAGTTGGAGTTCAGTTTGCATCAAGCAAATTTAAAATGCATTTATGATAAATGTGTCCACTAACCCCTGCAGAAAATGGGGCCTTATGGTAAGGGTTTGAAACAGGGACAGAAGTGGGAACAGAAGCCAGGAGAGAGAATGATAGCACTAAAGGAAAACCAAAGAATGAGCAGTGATGAAGACCAGGGATGGAAACACCTTGCTCTGTAGGCAGAGGTAGAAGACATCAGTGGGAGAACTGCAGCCAAGGAGGGGGCTGGAAAGCACAGATTCAGGATTGAATATAATGTCAAAGAAGCAAATGGAAGAATACATTAGGAAGAGGAGAACAATCAAAGAAAGCCTGTGCTGTAGGGGCCGGATGGTAGTGCAGTGGGTTGAGTGCACATGGTTTGAAGCACAAGGACCAGCATAGGAATCCAGCCCCCAGCTCCCCACCTGTGTGTGTGTGTGGGGGGGGGGGGGTCGCTTCACAAGCGGTGAAGCAGACCTGCAGGTGTCTAGCTTTCTCTCCCCCTCTTCATCTTCCCCATCTTTCTCCATTTCTTTCTGTCCTATCCAAAAACAGTAACAACAAGAGCAACAAAATGGAGAAAATGGCCGCCAGGAGCAGCGGATTCATAGTGCAGGCACCGAACCCCAGGCGATAACCCTGGAGGCAAAAGAAGAGGAGGAAGAAGGAGAAGGAGAAGGAGGAGAAGGAGGAGGAGGAGGAGGAGGAGGAGGAGGAGGAGGAGGAGGAGGAGGAGGAGGAGGAGGAGGAGAAGAAGAAGAAGAAGAATCCTGTCTACAGAGAGGTTCAGATGTACTATTTGTGTTGAGCAACAATGAGATCATTGGCTGGGGAGATGACATGATGGTTACGAAAAAAAAAAAAGTCTTTCCTGCTTGAGATATCAAAAGTCCCAGTTCCAATCCTCAGAACTACCATAAGCCAGAGCTGAGTAGTGCTCTGGTATATTAAATAAAAATAAATAAGTATTTCAATATGTTGATACTCAGCTATTGAAAATAGTGATTTTTAACTTCTTCACTCCATCTTGGATGGAGCTTGAAGGAATCGTGTTAAGTGAGATAAGTCACTTAAGATGAATATGGGATGATCTCACTCACAGACAGAAGTTGAAAAACAAGATCAGAAGGGAAAACACTGGGGCCAGGCGGTGGCTCACCTATTTAAGTGCACACAGTATAGTGCGCAAGGTCACAGGTTCAAGCCCCCGGTCCCCACCTGCAGGGGGAAAGCTTCCCAAGTGGTAAAGCAGGGCTACAGGTGTCTCTCTGTCTCTCTCCCTCACTATCTCTTCCTCCTCTCTCAATTTCTCTCTGTCCCTACCCAATAAATAAATACAAATTAAAAAGTTCAAAAAGAAAAGATTAAAAAATAAAAATATATAAAATAATAAGGGCAATCACTAAGGAGAAATTGATGTATTGCGCCAAAGTAAAAGACTCTGGAGTCGGGGGGTGGGGGGGAGGAGGGGGCTCAGGTCCTGGAACATGATGGCAGAGGAGCTAATGGGGTTGTATTGTTATGTGGAAGACGAGGAAATGTTATGCATGTACAAACTATTGTATTCTTCTGCTGACTGTAAACCATTAATCCTCTAATAAAATTTCTTTTAAAAAATCGAACAAGTAAAACAATGAGAACATTTATAAGCTTGGCAGAAGCTGTTTCAGAACAGTAGGTGGGGTGAGATCAAACTGCAATGGTGTCACAAGGTGAGAGCATGGTGAGGCGTTACCACGGACGGGGCTCTGTGCCTGCAGAATGAACCCACCACCTCCAGTGGGCATGGCTTTTTCTTTACTTATTTTTTCTTTAAGATTGAGAGGGATAAGGAGACACATACACACACACACACACACACGCACACACACACACACACACACAGAGAAACAGAGAGAGAAAGAGAGAGAAGACATATGCACCACCATTTTACTACTCCTGAAACTTCCCTCCTGTGGGTGGGTACCAGGAATTTCAACCTGGGTCCTTGTGTGGACTCTGGTGGTGTGTGCACTCTGCCAGGTGTGCCACTGCCCAGCCCCCACCAATGTAAATAGGATGCTTCATCGTTTGACTTGTATGAGTGCAGGACTGGTCTGAGTTATATAGGTATATACAAATTTCTAGGCACAAATGGTTTTTCATAAGTCTAGAATGAAGAACTATAAGATCGGAGACCAGGTGGTCTAGAAAGAAAATATGGATGGATCTCTGGTGATGGGCACAAAGCATCTTTGCATCTCATGATGATATTCACCGGAGAATTCATTGTAGAGGACAGCTTAGCAAAGTGCTGTCCTTGCCTGCCTGGAAGTTTCTATCCTTGGTCACCTAGTACTAGTGTAAGGGGCCAGTGAAGCTATTGTGGGTGGGTGGGGGGGAGGTACAGATGCAGAGATGGGCAGGAACAACCTAATCATGGGATAAATAGTAAGGGCTTCCTCTCACAGTCTTACTTAGTTACTGACTTAAAAAGAAGTTTTATTTGAATGAGAGAGAGAGAGAGATACAAAGAAAGATAGGGAGGGGGGAAAGAGAATGAGAAGAAACTGCTCAGCTTTTCTTTTTTAAATTTATTAATGAGAAAGACAGGAGGAGAAAGAGAAAGAACCAGACACCACTCTGGTACATGTGTTTCCGGGGATGGAACAGAGGGCCTAATGCTTAGGAGTCAATGTTTTATCTACTGCACCACCTCCTGGACCACTCAGCTCTGGTTTATTGTGGTATTTGAACATGGAACTTTGGAGCCTCAGGCATGGAAGTCTTTTTGCATAAGCATTATGCAAAAATTAGCTTAAATTAGCTAATAATTATGTGAAAAATCAGCTAATAATAAATTAGTTAATAATATGAGTTACGTAGCCACAGATGTTCAAAGAGGGAAGTCTGGGTCTGAAGGCAGGAATTTTCAGGTTTTGTTTAAGAAACAGTGATCAGTTATTTCACTTTCAATTAATGAACTACAGAATTGCTTTTTGTTTAGAAAACTTGATAAGCTCCACTGTATAATCACTTGTAACCTGAATGTTTTCAGAGAAAAGAAAAAAGAGTAAAAACCTGTGGAAATTACAGCTTGGCACACAAACAGAATTGTTGTCCAACAGCAAATAGCAAAGATAGAAGGCTTCCAGAAAGCCTGACCACTTTTCTGACGGATAACACATAGCAATTAAAGGAATAATCTGGTTAAGTTCCCTGTTATTAAGGAAAGCATGGCCTTTATTGATAACCAGATTACTTTCATTTCTCCAAATCAGGTATCTGTCCCTATTTCCTATGCTAAAATTCCTTGGGATGCTGATAATCAACTTTATTTTTTTTATTATTTATTTAGTAATGATCAACAAGACCTTAGTATAAGAGGGGTACAATTCCACACAACTCACACCACCAGACTTCTGTATCCTATCCCCTCCACTGGAATCTTTCCTATTCTTTAGCACTCTGGGAGCATGGATCTAGGAACATTATGGGGTGCAGAAGGTAGAAGGTCTGACATCTGTAATTGCTTCTCTGTTGGACATGGGCATTGGCAGGTTGATCCATACTCCCAGCCTGTCTCTCTCTCTTTCCCTAGTGGGGCATGGATCTGGGGAGGTGGGGTTCTAGGGCACATTGGTGAGGTCGCCTGCCCAGGGAAGTCAGGTTAGCATCATGGTAGTATTGGCAACTTGGTGTCTGAAAAAGCAGTAAGATATAAAGCAGAGCAAATTTTTTTAGTAATCAGGAACCTAAAGGTAAGAATATAACAGATGAGATTTGGGGGTCTCCATTTTGGAAAAAGCTAGTAGGTCTATTTTAGGTATATTCCAACTTTTTATATAATCGACTTTTTAATAAAAATTTTGTGTGTCAAAAATAGAAGAGAAAGTCTACACTTCACCTCTAAACTATTTTCCAGAAGCCATTAGCAGATGATAGATGTGGTAAGCCACAGTGAATGCTTTCATGATAGTGTCAAATGTATCTACTGCCTTGGAACCAATGCGTCTTGTATTTATTTTCTGTTGGGGACTATCTCATTTTCGACATGGTTCAGAAGTACAAAGTCAACTTGCGTGCTTTTTTGCAGAGCTGCATTTCTGTCAAGAATTAAACACAGTGGCTCAAGCTCTATCATCTGGTAAGAGGCAAAATCTACACACGTCTGGGACTGGGTGATGTTACTGGAGTTTGAATATTTCTTGGTCTTTCTAGAGAAGTTGATAGTGTCTCACAGGGAGACTATGTTTCCAAACTGTCTTATTGCTTGCTCTTTCCTTCTCCCTGCCTGATTAATTAACTTCCCTATTTAATTAGTTAAATTAATCATTCTCCTTCTAAGGCAGGAAATACAAGTGAATAGTGACTAAAGTCTTTTTTTAAAAGATTTTTATTTATGTATTCATGAGAAAGATAGGAGAGAGAGAGAGAAAGAACCAGACATCACTCTGGTACATGTGCTGCCGGGGATTGAACTCAAGACCTCATGATTGAGAGCCAAGTGCCTTAGCCACTGCGTCACCTCCCAGACCACAGCTAGAGACTTTTAATTCTAGAGGTACTACTTCATTTACTTTTTCTCTCCGAGGTGTAATTTACATAACACAACATGATGCGGATTTAAAATGTACAACCTATTGACTGGATAAAATTTTATACTGCAATATGATTACCGCTGTCGCTTTAGTTAACTGCGGTGACTCCTATTTTATTAGTAATGTAATAATGCTTGTTTATTATAAAATCATACACATGTCTCACATCACACACACCACCACCAAAGTTCTCTACTCCCCCCAATATTCGTCACTATAATTTTTAGTTAACTATAATTAATTTTTGATATGCCTCTGATACCTTCAATAACAAAATCTAACCAGAAACTTCATAGGCCTTTATTCACCTGGTTCATTGGGAAGTAATGGAGAAAGAAGAAAAACAAGGATAATAGGTGAACTTTGATCATTTTTTTCCAGAAGTATGAAGCACATACCATCATTCTGAGGTCCTCAAATATTGTGGCAGTACCATATCTATGCATACCATACAACTTCTGCACATCAGTTCCAAAGGAAAATATTTTGCCCTTCCATGTGCTTCTTGGCAGAGATTCTTTCAACTTTTGCCAACAAGCACAAAGGTCTTCCTTTTGCACTTCTTCTTCTTCTTCTAGCATTTGCCCTTCTTCCATAGCCAGTCAACAGCAAAGCTGTCAGGAGCTGCTTGTTGCTGGCTTTGAAAGTGACTGGGATCCATGTGGATTCAGTCGGCTAGGAAGGATCGTCAGCTTCCCCAATGAATGGGTACTCACGGGATGCACCACGAGAAGGTCGATCCAGTGCAACCCCTTTCACACTTAGGAACTGAGTCAGAGCCTCCTTCAATATGGAGGGCCAATTTGACAAGCTGGGAATCTTCCTTTTCTGTATGTATCTGGAAAGGAACTCCATTACCCATGGTAATCCCTCTCTGTAGCTAGAGCAATTCTGTATAGTTTCACTTGCTTATATAAACTACTTTGGAAATATAAAAGCAATTTTTAAGGGAAAACTGTCTACTGTTGTTGCAAAGGAACCCTGAGGGAGAATACAGAGCCCTCTCCTTCCTGGCTGAGCTTTCTGAATAGACAGCTTTGAGAAGATTGCTATCATTTTTGTCCGTCTACGTTTGTTTATGAATTTGGATGACTGAGATAGGCATCTAAATTTTTGTTCTGTGCCTATTCTATACTTAATAATCTCAAGGATCTCAAAGCTTTTCTTTGAAGCAGTAAAAACCTGCATGGGGTTTTGTTTATTGCTCATTTAGACTGACTGAGAAACGTTATCAGCTGTTCACTGGACATGGACTGATTTTACTCAGAGTCATGGAGGAAAGATCTTTGTCTGTCATTTTTGTAAAGAAGGAGCTGAGAAAGAGTCTTACTCATCTATGAATACAACAGAAACTCCCATGTCCATTTTAAAGTATTAATACCACAGGTGACTCAAGAGATTATTTATCCAATCTATCTTACAAATGGAATCAAACAGAATTTATATTATTTGCCCGGTGCTATAGAACTAATTAATTATAAAGCCAGACTTAGGAAGAACTCAGGCCTCCAGATTTTATTTAAGTAGTGTGTGTGTGTGTGTGTGTGTGTGTGTGTATGTTTATGTATATAGAAATACCAGTATATATATTGCTATGAAACCCCTTAATTTATGGGCAGTGGAAATAGAGAACATGGGCTCAGATGATTTGAATCTTGAATAGTTTTCTTAGATCGATATATTATTGGAACAGAAATATTAGATAGGAGCTAATGCCCATTGTAGTCCTTGTCTGTCATTGCAACTTAAAAAAATAAAAAAGCCCTGCTCAGTTCTGCCTACTGGTAGTGCTGGAGATCAAACCTGGAACCTCTTGCATGCAAGTCATGTACACTACTTCATACTATCTCCTCAACTCCATCTCTGACTGTGGAAAAAGCCACAAATGCTCAAGATGAGTTCAGGTGCACAGAAATTATCATCCTTGGGAAATCAACAACTTGGAATTACTTACCAAACATAGACGAGAAAGGGTATTTCTTTTTTTTCTCTCTCTCTCTCTCTCTTTATTGGGGGATTAACAGTTTACAGTCGACAGTAAAATACAATAATTTGTATATGTATAACATTTCAGTTTTCCATATAACTATACAACCCCCACTAGGTCCTCCTCTGCCATCATGATCCAGGATCTGAACCCTCCCCCTAACCCATCCCAGAGCCTTTTACTTTGGTGCAGTACACCAACTCCAGTCTAGGTTCTGCTTAGCGTTTTCCCTTCTGATCTTGTTTTTCAGCTTCTGCCTATGAGTAAGATCATCCCGTATTCATCGAGAAGGGATTTTTCTAATTCAAGGCATATCCCATTCTGCAGAAATTTCAGGTAGTTGAATACATAGTGATTGTGAGTTTTAAGATCCTGGTAGCTACATTCTTCCATGGTGTTAGTTTTGCTCATACTAAGTTATCACTGTGGTTATTGGGAACTTTCCAGACAATATAGTATTTAAGAAATTCAGTAGGTCTTATCTGCATCCTCATGAAAGAACAGATTATGGTTATTTCTCTAGGCATCAATGTTACATCCTTTAAAAAATAAACTAGATGATTTTCTGGTGTACAAAACACAGATGATACTAAAAAAAGAGAGGAAAATCCAGCCAACATTTTTCCCCTCACCTTTTCTTTTTTTTTTTTTAATTTCTTCCAATCTCTTATCCCTTTACTTAAATAGCAAGTCATTTCAAAAAAGCAATATGCTTTAAAACTCTGGCCTTTTTAGATACAAGACTATATTTAATAATATAGCATATATAATAAAAATATGTAACAGACAGATATACTCATATGGAGTTTAGATTTTGGAGTGAATGGAATGTATTTGTAGCAGAAAATCTAGAAAACATTTTAGCTTAGCTCTCCTTGTATAAGTTTTTGTTCTAATTTTTATTTGTTTGAATAAAGAAACACTCCACACACTAATTATTCTGAAAGACACTTGTTTTACTCCTATGCTTTTATATCTTTACAGTTCTCTCAAGGTCAGAGATGCAAACTCATTTATAGTGTGGGACCCCTAGACCTACATTTCTTTTTAAGGAGAAAGAGATTTTAATTTTTAATCATTTATGTGTTTTAATGAGAAGAATAAGCACTGCCCAACTTTGGTGTATGATAGGGCTGGGGGAGTGAGTGAACCTGGAGTCTTGTGCATGCCAGTCTTGAGTTCTTATGCTAGGCTATCTCTCCTAAATCTGCATTTTGAGACAATAGGATGAAAAGGCACTATCCAAGCAAAATAATTTCCTTTTTCTACAAAAGAAAGAAGGAAAGGAAGGAAGAAAGAAAGAAAGGGCAAGAGAAAGAAAGAAAGAAAGAAAGAGAGAGAGAAAGGTTCCCTCTGCCAGTGGGGAGAGGGGTATGCACCACTGTATGCACCACTACTGTATGCACCACTGTATGCACCACTACTGTATGCACCACTACTGTATGCACCAGTACTGTATGCACCACTACTGTATGCACCACTACTGTATGCACCACTGTATGCACCACTACTGTATGCACCACTACTGTATGCACCACTACTGTATGCACCACTGTATACACCACTACTGTATGCACCACTACTGTATGCACCACTACTGTATGCACCACTACTGAGTCCCAAGGGAAAAAAATCTTAATGTTGCTGCCTTTTACATGATATTTCTTCTGCAGGAAGCCATAGATAGACCTTATGTATGTCTAGATAGTCACATTGGTTTACCAAGCATGGTGGAAAGAGTAAGGTGCTTTCCATTTTTCAGATGATACTATATCACCACAAAATGCCCTAATCATTTATTGTATGCCAGCCTTCAGTGAATAACTGCATCGATATTTATTTAATTGCTTACCCTGATATCATTTCCACACTTGAGAAAAATTTTATTTTGAGCACTGAGATATTACTAGAGGCAAAGTTTTCTCAACTTGTCACCTTCATATTTTCATTGTTTAAAAATCCTCTAAGGTAAACCAGTTAAGAAAAAAAAAAAGCAGGTCTATTTGCTCAGGAAAACTGAATGCCATTCAGTTCCTTCAAAGAAATTTGTCACAGATGTATTTTTTTCTTCTCCAACGAATCCAGAAGACGAAAAATGTATTTTATTTCTTGTGAAATGCATTTTCCTGTTCATCTCAGTATGTGGGACTGTCAAAGTTTATAAGTCTGACAGTATTCTAATGTGGCCATTCTGTTCTCCTTTAGAAACTTATTAAATCTATATTTTTATGAAAAACAGAACATGGAGGGAGAGGGTTTTTTTTTTTTTTTCATCTTTTGACATTTACTTCTTGGTTAGTGTTTTAAAGTCATGCTACATATCAAACCAGAATGACAAACTACCCAAGACTTAAATGTTTCCAAAAGATTATCTGAAGGAGGCAAGGCTCTGCAAACATGATGCCCCCATACCTAGACACAAAGCTTGATCTGAGATTTAGCAATGATTTTTAGAGACTTGGCCAACTCCTTCGGGCTGATATAGGTATTCAATAGGAAAAATTGAACAGATTAGCTTTCCCTCACCCAAAGTTTCAACATTGCCACTAAATTGTGATGTGTGATCTCCAAGGAAGTTTTAAAATTATTGTGTGGTCCAAGTTGGACACCGGTCAGCAGGCTGGATGACATTTTTCGGTTTCCTCTTGGATCTGGGATCTTAAGAAGTTTCCCTCCATAATTTCTTAGAGGTCATGAAACCAGAAGACTCCATACCAGTGTTTGACCATCTCCTTTGATTGATCACACCTGTTCAGGCTCTGGTGTTACTATCCCAGCCTTTTCTGATTCACAAGGTCATCTATGAATAATGAATTTAGAGTAGTTTTGTCCAGTGTATTGATCCAAACTGTTTAGCCGGGTGATCTGAGTTTAACTACCTGTCGAATAGAGTTTGTTGCGGTTTTTTCAGCGAATTCTACTGTGGTCATTGATGGTATTTTTTCATTTACTAAGAAGCTTTCTACATGAGAAGAAATGGCTCACCATGAAATTTCTATCTTTGGTTCCTTTTAACTCCCTTCTTGATATGTAGTCACTTTTAAATATTGTTACTTAGGAATCATTATCTTTACTAGATGTGTTGACCAAATCAGGTGTGATTAAAAATAAACATCACATCATTACATGAAATCCAACACTAGCTAAGACTCCCACCTTGGGTGGGGTTGACCTCTTAAACTTGTTATATTAACAGCACAACCTTGGAGGAAGCATAGACAAAAAAAAAAAAAAAAAAGGAGGAGAGAATTCTCCATAGATGAGCATGAACATTCACCTGATGGGAAAAACAGGAGTCCAATAAGCACATTTCTATATGCCCTCCACTTTAATAGACTGAATTTCCCTGTGCCCCCATTATATTCCTGTTGGGCACAGGAGAAAAAGAACTATTCTACAGATAGTTCACAAAAGAGTGGTCCACAACCACAGTTCCATAGAATGTTTTTACACACATTTTTTCCAGAGCCCATAACTTGAATGAAAAGCTCTTTTTTTTGCCCCCTTTGCTCCACTGTGATGAGAACAGTTTATTTGACTCAGACCAAACCAAATCAAGCATTTCTGTGGCCACAAAGAGGAATGTGGAATGAAGATTTTCTTCCTAAGAAATAATATGTGCATGGAAAACAAAATTGCTTCAAATCTCACAACATCCTTACCATTAAACACTGAAGGCAGATTCGGGTCAGTCCAATTTCCTTTGCAGATATTTGACTTTAAAAATCACATATTCAACTTTTTTAAATGGATTTGTGTGAAATGATATATATAAAAAAAATCCCATGGTATATAAGTCATGATGAATTTCAGCTTATGTTTAACCTCTGCCTCTTCATCTTTAAGAGATGCAAATTGCCTTCAGGCAATAGTGGAAATGTCTTGTCCTACTTCCACCAAATCAGCCCCTAAAGACGTTTACATTAGAAACTTGCAGAGACGCTGGAATAAATGAGTTTCTTCAAAAGGCTACCTGCCCCCTATCTAGGAAATTAAAAGTCATTGAAGAGAACTTTTTTAAAAGCAATAACAACTAAATATATAGATCTTGGTCCCTCAGTCAATCCTACTAGTATATTTTAAACGGAATGTCTCTTAACTATGTAGCTACATTTAAGAGGGAAAACTAGCTTTTTTTGTTTTGTTTTGTTTTGCTTTTTTGAAAGACCCAAGTCTCTCCTATCCTTTCAGTTGTTCCAAGATCTCGGATTTGTGACTTTACTTATCCAAAGAATGTCATCTATTTGTTTTTCTCTTCAAGGATGTGACAGTACAAATGTATTTTAGATGTGATTTGACTTGAAGCTGTGCTAATTCTCTGCATGTAGTTGAGAACTAGAAATTCTGGCATTAGAGTAAAAAGAACGTTTTTGTTCCTTTATCTTTAAAACAAGGGATCATCATCTTGTGCTCCTTCTTACGAGGCTTCTGTGAGCACTGCCATTGTGAAACATCAGATACCAAGATGGAGATGGAGCCTTTGACGGTTGTCTGGGGTCTAACGCTCTGCTCAGTCCTTGTGTTATAAGAAGAGGCAGTGTCGGATGGTAGCACATCGGGTTAAGCGCAGATGGTGCAAAGTGCAAGGACCAGCATAAGGACCCCGGTTCGAGCCCCCCAGCTCCTCACCTGCAGGGGAGGCACTTCACAGGCGATGAAGCAGGTCTGCAGGTGTCTGTCTTCCCCTCCTCTCTCCATTTCTGTCTGTCCTATCCAACAATGATGACATCAATAATAACAACAACAATAAAACAGCAAGGGCAACAAAAGGAAATAAATAAATTTTTTTTAAAAAGAGGCGATGTCATCATTATTCCTTTTTGTACTTAAGGAAAGTAACACTCAGCAAGGAGGAATAACTTATTCAACATCATAGAACTGAGGTGGTAGTCTGTGTTTTTTGTCTCTTCACTCCCATGCTCTGTAGCAAGGTACCATGAAATCTCTTTGAAGTGTAATGTGTGTTACACATGGCAGGGGTTCTATGACCATAAACCTAGTGCCTTACTCCTGACTTTTTGTGGCCAAAGCTAGGGAAAGTAGAGGAAACACTGTAAGGCTAGACCATTGGAATTTCCACAAAATAGTTCAGGAGTGAAGCCCAGCAGAAAGAGTATAACAAACATTTGGGCAGAGAACTTAGGGGTGGGGTAAAGCCTGTTCAGTAATTGCACAAGAAAAAAAAAAAAAAGGAGGAGGAGGAGGAGGAGGAGGAGGAGGAGAAGGAGAAGAGCCAAAGAAAGTTGCATGAAAGAAAGTTGGTGAAGAAGTGGAGGGCTGGGATGGAGGAAAGAGGCACACAGGCAGCAGTCTGGTACTGAAGAATCTGAATGACAAATTCAATGACTGTGTGCTGTGGGAGTCTTCACACATCCCTTTCAAACTCCCCTTTGGGAGCATGCACTTTATCTCCACTGCCAAGGCTGGTCCCTCTCTACCGGAGAGTCTTCTTTGTGGAGTAGAACCCACTCAGTTAGGCATGAGAGGGCCAGAAGTGTCTGAGAATAAAACCTTGCCTTCAACTGGATATGTGATGTTTGGGATATAACTCCCCTAACTCTGAGATTGTGTTCCACACTGGTTCCCAGAGTTCACTGAAGGGATTAAGCTCCAGTTATTCCCCTGGTAGCCTGCTTGACCATAATCCCATCTTGGTTGAATCCTCTCTCTCTCTCTCTCTCTGTCTGTCTCTCTCTCTCTCTCTCTCTTCACTTCTCTGTCCATGTTTTCTTCATTTCCTAAGCTAACTGCTTACATCTGAATTGTCATTTCAAGTCAGCTTGGCAAACTCAAGCAAAATGCATCTTGCTTACCATGTGTGAGGACCTGGGTTTTGAGTCCCTGATCCCCACCTGCAGGTGGAAACTTTATGAGCAGTGAAACAGGTCTGCAGAGGTCTCTCTCTATCCCTATCTTCCTCTCCCATCTCAACTTCTATTGAATAAAAAAGAGAAAGAAAGAAAAAAGAGAGAAAGAACAAAAAAGAAGGAAGGAAGGAAGGAAAGAAGGAAGAAAGGAAAGAAAAATGGCTGCTAGGAGCTGTGGAGTCACTGAGCAGGCACCAAGCCCCAGTGACAACCCTGGTGGCAATAAAGAAGAAAAAATGCTGAAGGGGGTATCCTTGCCATACTAAGTAAGTAACAATGTTTATTAATAATTCATACTAATTGGTAATGAATTGCCAACATGGATATTAACAGTGATAGTTTTAATGCTGTGTATGTGCATATTGTATATGAATACCATAGTACATATTAATTAATTAGCATAATAATATAGACCAGTGACCAAGAAAGCTAAGGAAAGTATTAATAACTCCGCTGGAGGTGGAGGACAGGACTTGCATAACTGAAGCTCTGAGCTCAGTCCTTGGTGCTGTATGTGTCAGACTGGGGTTCTAGCTTCTCTGTCTCTTCTCGTTTTTTGCCGGGCCGGCTTCGCGGGTGGGAGACAGAGATGACCAGAGACTCATGGCTGAGCTGAAAACGCAGTTCAATCTTTATTCACGAGCGGGGATGCAGTTCAACAAACTAATCTAATCTAATCACAACCCAATTCTGTCCTGCATCTCTCTATCTCTCTCCTCCAGCGGAAGAGTCAGGATACCTAGAATGGGGGTGAGGCGGGGGGGGGGGGCAGAGAAAGAAGCTCAAACCAGCGATGACTAAACCAAATGTCCCAGAGGTGGAGGGGGGGAGACCAAACCAATATCCCAGAGGCAGGGGGTGCCCAGCCAACAGTGGACGTGCAAACAGAACACATAGCAAGCAACACAAGCGAACCCAATGTGATGATAAAATCAGAAGGCTTCACAAGCAGAATCCAGAAGCATACCAAAAGTCTCTCTCATATGAAGACATTTAAAAGCAGAGTTTAAATCCATAAGTTCACCACAGCCAAGAAATTCACTGAAAGCAGTAGATCAGAGCCTGTTGATTGCCAGCAAACTGGATATAGAAGAGAAAAGCAGTAGAGAATGTATCACTCAGGCAAGATAAGGGAGGAGAGAGAGATGTAATCCCATAAAGAGAAGGAGTTCAGACTTTAAAATGGAGGCTGTGGTCCTCAGGAATAGCTTACACCTTTCTTAACAGAAAGAGTCTAGTTTCCACGGACAGATGGTTTAGGGCCTACAGAAATGTTGCTGGCTACCCTGGGAGATACCAGGAGTACAGGGGTAGAGAGGTCACATTTCGTCAAGTCAAACATAATGTTGGTAGGCTTTAATCTAACCTTTCGTTCTGCAAGTAAGGAGCTAAGCATTGGAGAGCACGGATATCATCCCTGAGGTCAATCACACAACTTCAAGTTAAAGCATCAGGAGGAGAATCACTGCTGGTATTTTCCACGCTTTCAGGCTATGATTAAGTCGGTACTTTGATGCTCAGAGTTAACAGCCCTTTTGAAATAGAGTACTTAGTTCTTTACAGATGGAAAAATTACAATTAGGTCTCAATTTCCTCCTGAGTGCTGACACCCACATAGAAGGCAGACTATGAGGTCTAAAGCCTATCTATTTTAGAAGGTGTGTATTAAAACCTTCTCTCACCTAATGGGAAGGCTGCTGTGAGTTTTAATTACTATTCATTAAGGGCACAGATGTGGCATGGTCAATGAAATGCTCTAAATAAATTTCATGATGGTTTTTACCAGGTTATAAAGAACTGACAAACTCTGAAGAATGAACCTATTGTGATAAATACTGATGCATTATTACTCTTGTTTTAACATTATAGCATATTATGTCCCATATTATTAGGTTGTTAGGAAAGTCATGATGCATATTTTTGCATAGAAAAATACTTCATGACTTTTCTAACAACCATATATGTATACATATGTGTATGTATATATACATACATGTACCAACCACATATATAGTAAATTATAAAACATGATATAAAATAATGCATGTCATATATTACATGAATTAACAAAACACATGACACATAGAATTATGTAATATTATTACAAAATGTAAAAATTATAGTTATTGCAAAAAATAATAAGTGCTGTGCCTTATTTCCTTGTCCCTCTTTAAATTCAAGTCAAAAATACTGTTGAAGAAAAAATATATATCTTTCTGATGAGTTCTAAACTTAATTTCAAACATAAAAGTTGCACAGGACTTACCTTCATGAAGAAAATCAGATGTAAAGATACAATACAGTTATCATCTTTCTTATAAATTTCATCAAATAAGATCCACTGAGTAGAATCTCAGTGTCATGTGGCATCTTAGAAGAGTGGCATTGTCTCCATGCCCAGGAAATAGTTTATTCTCATCTCCTTAGTCTCAAAGGAATTTCCTTTTTTTAAAAGTAATTTAAATTTTTTATTTAACAATACAGAGAGAAATTGAGAGAGGAAGAGACAGTTACATCTCTACTTCACCACTCATGAAGCCTGCCCACCCCCCCCACATATTACCCCCCCCCCCCAGTCCTTGTGCTGAGTAGCATGTGTTCTCAACCAGGTGTGCCACCACCCAGTCCCATTCAAAGGAATTTCTAAGTGCAGAGAGACATACCAGAAAGCATTAAGACAAGAAAGAAATATTGCAGGCTGCAAGGGAAAGGAAGAAGGTGAAATATAGAAGTAGAACAAGCAGGCTCTCACCAGATCTCTCAGCACAAATCCAGAAGCAAGGGGGAAATGGAATGACATTTTTTCAGAATTAAGAGGTAAGAATTATCAGCCATGTATACACTACCCTGATAAATGATCCTTCAAGTATGAGAGAGAAACCAAAAGCTTCCCAAACATACAAATCTGAAGGAATTCACCAGCACCAGTCCTGTCTCGCAAGAACTACTGACAGGGGTCTTACAGGAGAAGAAGTAAAGGAACTCTTAACTCCAAAGGCAGTCATCTGTGGTAGAATATAAATGGGAACTCAACAGCAACAAAACAAACATATATAGAAAAAGAGAAGGCAGAAAGGACAGTGACATGAGCAGTGTTGGTGAACCAGGGCAAACTATCAAAGACCTGGATAGCAGAAGAAAAACTCTTAAATCTTAATCTTGGCCCCACCTCCTCCGTTGGGAGCAGAAAGAAACGTGTTGGGTAGGATAGGACCAGAAGACAGGGATGAATCCAGCATGACTCCACATGTAGGTGGAATCTGGGATACAGAGTTAGAAAGGAAGAATACAGGATGAAACCTGGACTGGGGGTGGCGTACCGCACCAAAGCTAGGGACTCTAGGGAGGGAGTGGAAAAGGAGGTGTGCGAGGAGAGGGGGTTTGGAGTCCATGATGGGAGAATATGTGGCAGACACATGCTGGGCAAAGCAGAGAAACTATTCACATGTATAAATAAATGCGCTTTAATTCACTGCCCCCAAACAATAATAATAACATAATAAAAATAGAAAGCATGTGAGAAAGAACATATTAGTGCTCCTAACTGATGGAAGTTTTAAGGATAACCTAGTTTCAACTAACTTCAAGAGATAGGGGTTTACCATTCCATTACTCATTTGTATGGTTAAGACTGGGTAACAGCAATATGAAAAGAATAAACCAAATTTCAATGTATAGCTACTTAAATTTATCTGAAATAAAAGAGTATAACCTGTAATGATCGAATACTTCGTTTCCATAAAGCATATAATCCTATTACCAACAAAGTCAAAAAGAAAATTCCTAGGATAACTTGCACAGTCGGAGCAATATTTTCTAGTATCCCCAAATTTGTTTGCTGAGGTTCACTAGTCTCTCCCAGTAAAGATGATTGTAGCCAGTTCCATACTGTGCCCAGAGAAAGATAATCTACGATGTAGTCCAAGAAAGAAGGTGAAGATGAAGATGTTGGCATTTTAGTAAGACAGCAGCTCCAGGAACTACATGTGCAGAGGCTTCAGGAACTTGGATATGAGTGGTCTAGGATCCCAGGTGTTCCAGAATCATTGTGAGCTGTATTCTATGATGTCACTTTCCAGAGGTTGGCTTCCAACTTATTCAATGGATATATATATTTATTTATTCAAAATCAACCAGATGAGTTGTCCGGGAGGTGGTGCAGTGGACAGAGTATTGGATTCTCAACCATGGGGTCCCAAATTCAATCCATGGTAGCACATGCACCAGAGTGATGTCTAGTTCTTTCTTCCTGTCTTTCTCATGAATAAATAAATAAATAAATTCTTTTTAAAAATCAAAAAAAAAAAGAAAGCATATGAACAAGTCATGACTGTTCAGCAAAATAATATGACAAATGAACCTCTTCCTCCTTTCAAAAAAGTATGTAAAGTAAGGCCACAGTTAGTATGACCTTTGGCAAAAAGAAGAGACGACCTTTATACTAGCATAGTTCCAGGGTCCTAGGAAAACACCTCTTATACCCCTTTATCTATACAGCTCCTGTCTTTAACCTAAGAGGAAGGACAACCCATCTCTCCCATGCTAAATTATAATGCAAGAGTATGCCTGGCAAGGTGTTATTGGTATAGTCTGCCTTAAGTAAGGTCTTAGAGCAAGAGTTTTGACAGGGAAAGAAAGAGAGAGGAAAGAGAATCCTAGAAACCTGCCTTCAAAAGATAAAAGAATGTCATTCAGAAAGATGAGATGTTTGATTAAATGCAGTGCTGAAGTTGCCTAATGACAGCTACTGTGCTTTCAGAGTTTTCAAATCATACCATGCTCTGTTATTAGTGTACTCTAAGCTTAATTCATGTAATCCTCCAATTTATAAGGTAGATTATTGTAATAATCCCCACTGGAGAGGATGCCATAGAGACAAAGAAATTAAGCAAGTCGCCCAAGGCTACACAGCTAAGTAGCAGATTGCAAATAAACAGACCAGAGTCTAAGCTTTAAACCATTAGCTGACCATTCACCTACACTACCATTTTGTCATTATAAGGACCTGGTTGACTCATCTTGTTTATCTGACCACCAAAAAGGACCCTAATAAAATTCTTCCCTACCTGCTTTCGTTTCTCCTCCCCTAGCCCTTCGTCTGACTGAGATGGTGAGTTTGGCATTTAAAACCCTCAAGCTGTTCTGTCTTCACAACCCCCACAATGCACGGCTTGTCCCAGAGAGCTCTTTTGGGTGTGTACAAGACAAACACCATAGCTTTGGCAGCAGCTTTGCAAATGCATTTCTCCAGAGAGAGCTGATAAGGAGAAAAGTTAGGGATAGAAGGTCACCTGTTTATCAAAGGTGACAGGGAAATAGGACGGACCATCATCGCAGTTATGTGCTCAGTTCCAGAATCAAAACAAGATTTTTTTTTGTCTCTGGAGAAAGAAACATCCTGAGGCTGGACATGGGGAATGAGGTAGTGGCCTTTAAGTCTGAAGCACATTAATAATACAGTCTCTGGAATAGACAGTGCCACCAGCCTAGCGTCCCTCGCCACATGCAGACAGAAGGCTGGGGTTTCTGGGCCATCCAAGGTAGAACTTTTCACAAATACCAAATGTGAATAATTGAAGAGGCAATGTTTGAAAACAGGCAAGACCAAATCCCAGGTGGTTTTGCTGCATCTCTCTTTCTCTCTGTGTGTCTCTGGCCCATCTTACATCTCAGCTGATACCTCTTTGGCAGCTGCAGGTCCTAGAACACGGTCACTCTGTCCCTTCATCTTAATTCTTTCAGTACCTATATTTTTTATCACTGGCTTGAAAAAGGTCAGGTAACAGCATCTTGAATTTCATATGTTAAATTGGAAAAAAAAAATTGTCCCTGAACTGAGGCAGAAAATTACCCACTCTATCTTGAGTGGGCTATCCTTAGAAACCTAACACGACCATCACCACAAAATCAGGGACAGACATAGAGCAACATTAATTAATTGTCAGAGGAATCATTTATTTTTATGGCGGTGATATATTCATTAAGCCTCTGGAATACAGCCTCATACACAGAACTCTTTATTTCACATGCCGCTAGAATGCATTGAGTCAAGAGACCTTTCACTGTCTCTAACAATCTCGAGTTTGAAATTAGTGATAACCTCTGAGCCCCAGTCAGAGCTGAGATACACAGCTAGTTAATAAAATTAGAAGTTGGAGCTTCTGCCTTTATATTTGTCAGTTCATTAAAGTTACACGTGCTGGGGAGCTGTGATGTCCAGGCCGTGGCAGGCTTACACAGTGAAGCATTTAAAAGCAACACATTTCTACAAGTGTTTAGACAATTAATTGGTTATTCGATGTTTAAAATTAGAAGGCTTCAGATGTATAAATTATGCCACACCTGTTAAATTACCTTGTGTAATAGATGTTCCCCCAGAAGAAAGATGGCCTACAAAATGATGTTTCCTAAATAAAAACGTAGCAAAGAAATATCCACTAGTGAGGTCAAAGGTTTGAATCCCAGTACCACATGGGAGCAGCATGGCCCCAGAGAGGGAGGTCCTGTGCTGTGTTTTCTCTCTCTCCCTCTCTGTCTCTCTCATTCTTCCCTATCTGGAATTACACAGGAGCAGTGGAATTATGCCCGACTCTGGTGCCATAAGTAAGTAAAGTAAAATAAAATATTATAAGCATGTCTAGTGAGATTCGAACTTTGTGTCAGGTTAGATGGATCAAAACTGACAGATTTGGGATGTCAGAGGCTCAGATTACATCTGACAGGACTGAGCAAGTGTCCACATTATGAGATGATGATTATGTGAAGCGAATCTCTGACATTGATCAGAAGTGTCCCTTTGCAGGGAAAATACAAACATGAAAAGGGCAACAAAGTGGTAGAGAATCTTTTTTTTTTCTATTTGTGAAATATTTTTATTGATAGTAAAACATTTTCTACTGAGATAAAATATTGAAATATTCTTTCTCTTCCCCCAGCTCTGCAAACCAAGCCGTAGCCTGTGCCTGGCAGGCCATCAGCTGACTGGTGGCTGTTTTGTTTGGGCCTGGCCAGGCTCAGACTTGGAGAAGCCCCTTGTGGGTGGGTCACAGCGCGGTCAGCTGCTCATCTCCACTGTTATTCAAGTGACCTCGCCTGGCTACTCTGGGAAGAAAGGGAATGATTTCTTGAAGGAGTTGGGCTATTTATAAAATAAATATAAAGTCTCCTATCCATTATGCACAAGCGAGAGGGCAGGAGTGCTCCAGCGGTTGTCTGTTTGCTCCAACATCAGCCTCCCGGTGGACAAATTGCCCCCGGACCAAGGAGAAACACAATACAGTCCGCCAGAGGCTTGGCTGGAAGGTAGAGCCGCTTGTCTGCGGGCAAGTAATGACTTGCGTTTTCAGCTGCTTCTTGGTAAGAGCTTTCGTAATTGGAATCAGTTATTCAAAACAACGCTAAATGTGATTTAAATGGCAAGGATTTAATAACAGAGAAAGAAGCTATTAAAGGGGTTCAAGCAGGGGAGAAGGGAATTCCGTTTTTGAGAGCAGAGGGAGAAAAATAAAGCAATTACTTGATGTAAAGGCCAGGAACAGGACTCCTGCTGTCAGGGAGAAATCAAATCTGTCAGCAATTAGTGGGATCTTAGGAGGTAAAGCACTCTCAGTGTTGAGCAGTGAATAAGGGGTTAGCAATTATATGAACTGATAAAAGTGTTCTGGTTTCCAAACAGCAGGTTAACAAGCCTTACTTTTTTCATAACTTGATGCAGATGTGATGCGTCACCCTTTATGATATTTTTCAGTGGTCCACCAGGAAAGTTCCTTAATCAGAGCTTTGTGCGGTTGGCTTCTATCTCAAACTGTGCTCCTGCTACCTCCACCACCCCCCCTCCCCTACACACACACACACCCCATGACCTGCAGGGGAACAATTGGAGAGCAAGGTTCTTCTTTAATTGGAAAATAGAACCATCATTTTTTTTCTACCAAATACACATTAAAAAAAAAAATCAAAAGGGAAATCTATGTCTCTGTGTTCACTCCTCCAAGGGACTTGGATTAACTGGAAAAAATATTTATTATATATATTTATATATGGCATAGATACGACATTACAATGTATAAAGCAGGATTACTTTTCATCTGGTCAACAAGCCCAGTTTACACTCTTATCATTCTGGAGTCTTAGGAATAAAAAAATTGATTCCATGTATTTGTAGGTCTATGAGGCCCACAAATGACTTCCATCCGAGCATTTGATAAAGCATTGTGTTATGGGTGTGAGTGGGTTGTGAAAATCAGTGTGATCTGTGAAGTCATATCAGAAAGAAAAATCAATCGTTCTGTCACAAAAACAGTTACCACATTTCAATTCAAGGAGCCACTGGCCCTGCTGGAAGGAAGCTCGGATGTCAATAAAAGATGACTATTTGAAGTAAGGCCATTGGAAAAAGATTTCCCTAGAATCCTCCCTGATGAGCTATGAGGGTGACCTATTTTCGTTTTTACTAACATGGATTCTGTTCTAGAGAGAGATGCAATTATATTGAGTAAGAGTTCTGCAAAGGGAAGTCTATCATTCAGCATAGGCTACTGATTTATTCAGTTGCCAAGACACAATTAAAAGCAAGGAATTTTCTCTCGCTCCTCCTCCTCCTCTTCCATCTTCCCCACAAAAATTCAGTTTTGATATATTTGGACAAGGAGAACCAGTCTGCTTCCTTTGTAAGCACTGCTGAAGTAATCGTAAATAATTTGTAAATTCCCAATCAGTGTCTCCCAGGGGATTTTTTTTTTCCCCACTCTGAGCAAAACTCCTCTGACCAGAAGACCCTTATCCCTCCTTTCTGATGAGTCATTGTTCTGGTCTTCAGGATGCTTATTGCTGAGATGTCTAAGTACTCTTCAAGTCCAACGATCATGAAACATCTGTGAAAGTCAAAAGCCGTCCAGAATACAGTCTGAAGAGCAGCTTGGAATCTGGCTCCAAAGTCAGTGTATGTTTTTCAGTATTTTTGCTTTTGCTACATGACTTTCAGCTTTGAATGAGTATGACATTAGCTACATAATATATGTTAGCCTACATACTATTGCTCAGTTTTCTAAAGTATTGTACTGACGTTACTCAAAGTTTCAAACAACATCTAGTGGCTCTGTGGGGTAGGGTTGAGAGGAGAGTGTGCTATGACATTGGGAGTCTGGGGACACCGGCCACAGATCTTCTGAAAAAATACAGAGAATAGAATAGGACACAGGATGGTGGAGAAGAATATAGGTGGGGCTTAGAGAGTTATACAGAAAACGGAGAAATGTTGCACATGGACCAACTACTGTATTTTACTG
The DNA here is from genome assembly GCF_950295315.1 of Erinaceus europaeus. Classification (NCBI taxonomy): domain Eukaryota; kingdom Metazoa; phylum Chordata; class Mammalia; order Eulipotyphla; family Erinaceidae; genus Erinaceus; species Erinaceus europaeus. The sequence goes on from NC_080175.1 coordinate 10,127,555, forward strand.
TCGACTGTAAACCATTAATTTCTTCAATAAAGAAAAAAAAATACAACCGGACTCTTGATGTCCCCACCACACACAGCATTCAGGCTGAACAAGCTCCCCATCCCAACTCTACTGAGCACCTACCAGAGGATGGACATGTACCTGTGCTAAATATATTCATGTGTGTTCAGGGTTCAATGACTAATAAAGTCTGAAGATTTTTTGCTGACTCGGTGACTGATTCATGTACCTGAGAACATTCATATAAAGTATATACATGCATATCTTTTCAAATTTACAAGACTACATACAGCCTTTGGATTTCTTTTGTTGTCCCTGATTTTTGAAAGGTTAATTTTATTTATTATTTATTAATAAAAAAGAGAAAGAGGGAGGGGTGTAAAGGGAGAGAACAAACAAAACAAAGACAAACTAACAACCAACCAAAGGATGATTACTCTGGCACATGTGACACCAAGGATTGATCTCACCAACTCATGATTGAGAGTCCAGTGCTTTATCCATGAGGTCA